>NC_059429.1:135792544-135805044 GCF_021028975.2 Sphaerodactylus townsendi | reverse complement strand
CCCACCCACCTCACAGTGTGTTTGTTGTGAGGGGGGAAGGGCAAGGAGATTGTCAGCCCCTTTGAGTCTCCTGCAGGAGAGAAAGGGGGGGATATAAATCCAAACTCTTCTTCTTCTAATTATGTCCTGCAGGCTGCATCTAAATGGGGCATATCGTACTGGAGCGTAGGAAAATCTGGGCCCGGAGCTTTGTGGGAAGGCTGGCTGCCATTCCCCTTTCACCCTCGCTCCTGCCATGTGCTTTCCCAGAAGGCGCATCTGTCAGTGTGCAGCTCGGGCACAGTTGCCAACCTCCTGTTATTATAATTGATCTCCAGACTGCAGAGATCCGTTCCCTTGGAGAGAATGGCTGCTTTGGAAGGTGGATTCTAAGGCCTTGTACTCTACAGAGGTCCTTCACTTCTCTAAGGCATGCTCTTCCCATACGGGGGTCAGGCCTTGAGGTGGGGCCAGGAGACCCCCAGGTCCAACTGGAGGCTGGCATCCTTACAATAAAGACACATTTGAAAATGAGCTGATGACCAGCAGCAATGGCATACCTAGGCAAACTGGCGCCCTGGGCAAAACCTGAGTTTGATGCCCCCCTATGGGCGGAGCAGCCTGGCTGCAGCACTCACCTTCCCCGGACGGCCCCAGCAGCCCAAGTTCACCAGAGGCGGAGCTCCCCGTCCTCCTGCTCTGCCTCTGGTGGCTTAGCCAGAGTGGGCGGGGACTTATCCAGAGTGGGCAGGGCCTAGAAATCAGGGGCCCCCACATGGCTAACAATTTCTGCACCTTGGGCAGCTGCCCACTTTGCCCAATGGGCGGTACGCCACTGACCAGCAGTCACAGAGGTGGAGCACTCATGGGGACATGTGTGGGTCACATGTCCCCAGGCACACGCCGGCTGGTCATGTGGGGGGGGTGGGGAATCGCCCCCCCTCAGTGGCCCAGCCAAGCAAGTGGGACATGGGGGTGGGGGGGCAAGGGGGCTGGGGTGGGGGTTTTTGCCCTGGGTGCCATTCCCACCCCCCTCGCCTCTGAGCAGCTATGAAGGTTAATGAACTTCTATAATAAGATTTGCACCGCAATCCAGAAGACTGGCATAAGCACAGCCTGTGTGCCAGAGGCATTGCTGGGCCGCATCCAAAGAGCTTTCCTGGGATGCAGGGACGGTAGAAACTCAAAAGATCTGTGATACACTTCTCTCTGTGATTCACCTCTGAAGATGCCAGCCACAGATGCTGGTGAAATGTTAAGAACAAGATCTACCAGATCACGGCCGCACAACCCGGAAAACCCACAACAACCAGTTGAATCCGGCCATGAAAGCCTTCGACAAACTTTACCTATGTTGACAAAGTCCAAGAAGTATATTTTTCAGAATGAATATACGATGCCGACGAACTTGGGAGACCTTAGGATAAATGCACTTATCCTGATTTATATTTGCTGTATCTATCTGTATCGTCAAACTGTTTTAGGTAAGGATAATTTTTTTTAAAAAACAAGACAACGAAGAGACATTAAGAACATAAGAAGAAGCCAGCTGGATCAGACCAGAGTCCATCTAGTCCAGCTCTCTGCTACTCGCAGTGGCCCACCAGGTGCCTTTGGGAGCTCACATGCAGAATGTGAAAGCAATGGCCTTCTGTGGCTGTTGCTCCCGATCACCTGGTCTGCTACGGCATTTGCAATCTGAGATCAAAGAGGATCAAGATTGGTCGCCATAAATCGACTTCTCCTCCATCAATCTGTCCAAGCCCCTTTTAAAGCTATCCAGGTGAGTGGCCATCACCACCTCCTGTGGCAGCATATTCCAAACACCAATCACACGTTGCATGAAGAAGTGTTTCCTTTTATTAGTCCTAATTCTTCCCCCCAGCATTTTCAATGAATGCCCCCTGGTTCTAGTATTGTGAGAAAGAGAGAAACATTTCTCTCTGTCAACATTTTCTACCCCATGCATAATTTTATAGACTTCAATCATATCCCCCCTCAGACGCCTCCTCTCCAAACTAAAGAGTCCCAAACGCTGCAGCCTCTCCTCATAAGGAAGGTGCTCCAGTCCCTCAATCATCCTCGTTGCCCTTCTCTGCACTTTTTCTATCTCTTCGATATCCTTGTTGAGATGTGTGGCGGCAGAGGGGCGAACCTGGGACTCCAAGTGCGGTCGCACCACGGCTTTATATAAGGGCATGACAATCCTTGCAGTTTTATTCTCAATTCCTTTCCTAATGATCCCCAGCATAGAGTTTGCCTTTTTCACAGCTGCCATGCATTGAGTTGACATTCCCATGGAACTATCCACTAAGACGCCCAAATCCCTTTCCTGGTCTGTGACTGATAGCACTGACCCTTGTAGCGTGTATGTGAGAGAGTGTACCGTGTACAACAAGCAGCAATCCTAAGACTGGGGTGCTGTGTAGTTTCCGGGCTGTACGGCCGTGTTCTAGCAGCATTCTCTCCTGACCTTTCGCCTGCATCTGTGGCAGTGATTCCGGCCGTGAAAGCCTTCGACAACCCCAAGACTGCGCTCAAATGGATCTTAATGGGGGGGAAGGATTCTTCTCTTCCTGGGCACAGTTCAGCCAGCAATAATTCATCACTCCTTAGACACCACCACCGGCTTCCTGCGCTGAATCCAGCCTTCGCTAATGGGTTTAGCAAACCGCATTTAACTGGTCAGTGGAGCAAGTGCCACAAATCCCAGGATTAGGAGGAGACTGATAGAGAGCTCGAGAGCCGTCGTGGCCAGAAGGGGCGGCTTTAATTGGCTTAAAGACCTGCACGCGCCGAAGCTGATCAGGCAGCGAGAGGCAGAGCCAGAGAAGAGAAAGGGGAATTGCGTATTTGGTAGCCGTACCGTTTTAATTCAGCCATTCTCAGGCTTTATGCTCCGGGCGGGTGAAGAGAAACACCGAGCCGCCCTGAGGTGGACGTACGGCTGCTCGTTTTTTAGAACGGTCTGTGTAGAAAAAAATAAAATGAAACTCCTGCTTTATTCTACAACCGGCCTGTGCTACAGAGTGGGTTTGCTTAATAGTCCTCCTTTTGTGCCAGTCATTCTTCATTTCCCTATTTAGCATAATTTATTCCCATTTTGCTGTCGTGGGAGGAGCAAGGCTTAGCCCTATCACACACACACACGCCAACACTATATTTTTGGACGATCCAGCTCCAGTCTCTCTCTTCTCTCTGCTTTTGTTCCAGCCAACAGGTTCTTGACCCTTCCGAACACAAAGGCTGGTACCTCTATCAGCAGCAGTGGCGTAAGAGCAGCAGTGGCGTAGGAGGTTAAGAGCTCGTGTATCTAATCTGGAGGAACCGGGTTTGATTCCCAGCTCTGCCACCTGAGCTGTGGAGGCTTATCTGGGGAATTCAGATTGGCCTGCGCACTCCCACACACACCAGCTGGGTGACCTTGGGCTAGTCACAGCTTCTCGGAACTCTCTCATCCCCACCCACCTCACAGGGTGTTTGTTGTGAGGGGGGAAGGGCAAGGAGATTGTCGGCCCCTTTGAGTCTCCTGCAGGAGAGAAAGGGGGGATATAAATCCAAACTCTTCTTCTTCTTCTACACTCCTTCGTAGCACAGGTAGCTTGCCTGCATTTTTCAGAAAATCACCTTACTATTATAGGGACTACATAGGTGTGCTTTATAAAGCTTAATTATACTACTAGAGGTGTATTTAGTGTTAACAACTAACATTTGGGTTACCACCAGTGTCCCACTCTTTGTGCTTTCTAAATTCTATGCTTCTGTATTATATATATAAGAGGAAACTTATGAAAGCAACTAATAACACATTCCTTACAGCTTGTAAAAGCAACAGTCCTTTTGTTTCTCACATGCAGGCTTATGCTTATAAAGGTAACACTTCTTGGTATACGGAAAAGCAACATTCTCTCGGTTCTGGAGGGTTTTCCGGGCTGTGTGGCCGCGGTCTGGTGGATCTTGTTCCTAACGTTTCGCCTGCATCTGTGGCTGGCATCTTCAGAGGTGTATCACAGTCTGTTATACACTATTTCACATCCTGCATGTGAGCTCCCAAAGGCACCTGGTGGGCCACTGCGAGTAGCAGAGAGCTGGACTAGATGGACTCTGGTCTGATCCAGCTGGCTTGTTCTTATGTTCTTATGTGCCTGTGATACACCTCTGAAGATGCCAGCCACAGATGCAGGCGAAACGTTAGGAACAAGATCTACCAGACAGCGGCCACACAACCCGGAAAACCCACAACAACCAGTTGAATCCGGCCGTGAAAGCCTTTGACAATACAACATTCTTCTTCTTCTTCTTCTTCTTCTTCTTCTTCTTCTTCTTCTTCTTCTTCTTCTTCTTCTTCTTCTTCTTCTTCTTCTTCTTCTTCTTCTTCTTCTTCTTCTTCTTCTTCTTCTTCTTCTTCTTCTTCTTCTTCTTCTTCTTCTTCTTCCTTCTTCCTTCTTCCTTCTTCCTTCTTTCTTCTTCTTCTTCCTGTGATGATCAAGGCATGCCCAAGACATTTTGGTGGGGTGCGTGTGTGGAAAGCCCAAAGGCCACTTGCCTTTCCACCCACCAACGCAAAGCACAGCTCATCCACGCGGGCTCCATTGGTGTAACAGTCGCCGCATAAAAGGTTTGCATCCCACCTTGTGCAGGCAGCCTGTGGATCACACTGTCTACACCTGGACATTTTATGGGCAGAGCCCAGGAAGGGCGGGATTTGGGAAGGGGAGGAGCCTCAATTGGACACGATGCCATACAGACCACCCTGCAAAGTGGCCGTTTTCTCCAGGGAAACTGATTTCTGTTGCCTGGAGATCAGTCCGCAATTCTAGGAGGTCCCCATCCCCCACCTAGTACTTGGCAATCTTCATGTAGGGCCAAGCCATGTAGGGCTTAAACCAGTCCCTTGAATTGGTTCCCGGTCCCACTTCAGTTCAGTCCTTCGGGAGAAAGTAAAGAAGAAGAAGGGTTTATACCTTGTCTTTCTCTCCTGTAAGGAGTCTCAAACCTGCTTACAAACTCCTTCCCTTCCTCTCCCCACAACAGCCACCTTGCGAGGCCGGTGGGGTTGAGAGAGTTCAGAGAGAAGAGTGACTAGCCCAAGGTCCAGAGGTGGGATCCAGCAGGTTCTCACCAGTTCCCGAGAGTGGGTTACTAATTATTTGTGTGTGCCGAGAGGGGGTTACTAATTGGGTCTGCTTTTCCGTTAGAAATTCCATTAGGTCCAAAAATCATCAAGTCCTGTCGTTTCCTATGTGGCTGGTTAGCGAAGGTAGAAAACGGGATCATTCTCCCTGTTGTTGGGCTGTTTTAAAAACATGTTTTAGAAATATGGTCAAGTTCCTTGTTTAAGGAAAGTCTCCTTCTTTTGATTTCTAGAAACAAAATTATTTGAAAGTATTAAGTATTTGACAGGCAGTCAATTGGAGGAGAAGTAGTTGTTTCTGTTGGCAGTATAGGACTTGCTATAATGAGTTTAAATTATGGACAGAAAGATACCAGCTGGAAATTAGGAACTTTTTTTTTACAGTAAGAGTTTTTTACAGTAACAGAGAAATTATTAATGCCCCGCCCCCAGAATGCCCGGCCACACCCCCATCGTGCCCCACCCAGCCCCATTGGCGCTACGCCACTGTTTGAATCCCACCACCATGGGAACCTGTTACTAAAATTTTTGGATCCCACCACTGCCAAGGTCATCCTGCAGACTTCAGGTGGAGGAGTGGGGAATCGAACTCGGTTCTCCAGAGAAGAATCCACCGTTCATGTGGAGGAGTGGGGGAATCAGGCCCAGTTCTACAGATTAGAGTCCGCCTGCTCTTAACCCCTGCACTACCCTGGCTCTCTGACAGGTCCAAACTCTTGCCAGCCTTTCTGGTGGCTTCACCAGGATTCCTTTTCTTAGCCTCACCTATTCCACAGGACTCAGTGCAGACAGGAGGCCAGAAGACCTATCCCAGTTTGGGCCTGGTGAAACTCCAGTACTGAGACTTGGCCGGGTCTGTTGGAAGAAGATGGGAGCGTAGTCCAGGTCTCAGTCCTGGAGCTTCATCGGGCCCAAACCGGGACAGGTCTTCTACTCTCCTGCTTGCCTTGAGACAACCAAAACAAGGCCGAGGCAAACCACAATCAGTGTCCGATGCTCAGCTCTCCTTCTCACGCAGCTTCCGACTCACAGAACCAAATGGGCCACCAGACACTTATGGTCCAATCTGAGACTTTCACACCAGGCTGTTTTTTAAAGAAGCCAAAAAGAAGAAGAAGAAGAAGAAGAAGAAGAAGAAGAAGAAGAAGAAGAAGAAGAAGAAGAAGAAGAAGAAGAAGAAGAAGAAGAAGAAGAAGAAGAAGAAGAAGAAGAAGAAGAAGAAGAAGAAGAGGAGGAGGAGGAGGAGGAGGAGGAGGAGGAGGAGGAGGAGGAGTTTGGATTGATATCCCCCTTTCTCTCCTGCAGGAGACTCAAAGGGGCTGACAATCTCCTTGCCCTTCCCCCCCTCACACAAACACCTTGGGAGGTAGGTGGGTTGAGAGAGCTCCAGGAAGCTGTGACTGGCCCAAGGTCACCCAGCTGGCGTGTGTGGGAGTGCACAGGCTAATCTGAATTCCCCAGATAAGCCTCCACAGCTCAGGCGGCAGAGCCGGGAATCAAACCCGGTTCCTCCAGATTAGATACAAGAGCTCTTCACCTCCTACGCCACTGCTGCTCAAGTTTCCACAGGGCCTGTGGAATTGGCCAATTGGTCATGCTGGCAGGGGCTGATGGGGTTTGTAGTCCATGAACATCTGGAGAGCCACAGGTTGCAGACCCCTGCCATAAGCTGAGGTCTTTTCCATCACCTGGTCCTTTTAACAAGAGTTGCTGGGGACCGAACACAAGCTCTTCCTCGGAGCCACAGTTGCTGGGGACCAAACACAAGCTCTTCCTCGGAGACACAGCCCCTCCTCCTGGCTAGCAGTGGTTTGCCAGGGTCCAGATGTTCCCCATTCCTGCCACACAAGATTCTCTTTCAGAATGCCAGAATCTGAACTTTGACCTGTTTGCATGCAAAATGCATCACTACTACTACTACTACTACTACTACTACTACTACTACTACTACTACTACTACTACTACTACTACTACTACTACTACTACTACTACTATTAATTACATTTAGTATACCGCCCTATCCCCGAAGGGCTCAGGACCGTGTACAGATAAAACATCAGCTAAAAACATACATATAATTAAGACAACAGTCATATCTTAAAGCATCGCCCGCGCCCTTACGAAACCCTCCTAATGCGAAATAATGGGTCCTGATGGTATTAGGGCCAATGGGGGTAAAGAGGAGGGGGCAGGGGCACCCTCAGCGGCCGGTCTCGCCAAAGGCCCGGTGGAACAACTCAGTCTTACAGGCCCTGCGGATATATAATAATGCATTTGGCATCTCTGAAGATGCCAGCCACAGATGCAGGCGCAATGTCAGGAGAGAATGCTACTGGAACACGGCCATACAACCCAGAAAACCCACAACACCCTAGTGATTCTGGCCTTGAAAGCCTTTGACAATACGGTGGTGCTTTTTCTTCTGCTGATAAATCTTTGTGTGTGTGTGTGTGTTTGTGTGTGTGTGTGCTGTATGTACTGTGTGTGCTGTGTGCTGTCAAGTGACTTCTGACTTAGAAGAAGAAGAAGAAGAGAAGAGTTTGGGTTTATATCCCCCCTTTCTCTCCTGCAGGAGACTCAAAGGGGCTGACAATCTCCTTGCCCTTCCCCCCTCACAACAAACACCCTGTGAGGTGGGCGGGGCTGAGAGAGCTCCAAGAAGCTGTGACTAGCCCAAGGTCACCCAGCTGGCGTGCATGGGAGTGCACAGGCTAATCTGAATTCCCCAGATAAGCCTCCACAGCTCAGGTGGCAGAGCGGGGAATCAAACCCGGTTCCTCCAGATTAGATACACGAGCTCTTAACCTCCTACGCCACTGCTGCTTATGGAGATCCTATGAATGAATGACCTCCAAAACATTTTATCCTTTGTTGTCTTTCACATCACCTGCTCCCTGGCCGGGACTGAACCCGGGACCTTCCATGTGCAAATCGGGGGCTCTTCCACTGAATCACAGCCCCCCCCCCATAGTGGCGAGGGGTGGCTTCTTCCAGGAAGTGTGGTGTGGCAGCCGTCCTTCGCAGAAAACTGCTGTTCTTCCCTGTGCTAGAGCTGACCAGTAGGCATTCAAATGCCATTTTTGGTAAGTGTCTCCTGGTGACCAGTTCTGTGCTCCTCTGCTCAGAAGCAAGTCCCAGGGTCTTCGGTGAGAATTACTCCCGAGTAGCCAGCAAAGGATCACAGCACTAGGAACATCAGAAGAGTCCTGCTTGATTGGTTCAAAGGCCCATCATATCTTGCGTCCAGTCTACATAGTGGCTGACCAGCTGCCTCTAGGAAGCCCAGGCCCTGTATGGGTAGAGCAATGGCCGCTGCCCAGAGAAAAACTGACCGCCATGCATCAGCTGGTGGAGGAACAGCTCGCAGCTGACCACATAGAGATCTCCACCTCCCCATGGAGTACACCGGTTTTTGTAATCAAGAAAAAGAGTGGTCGCTGGCGACTCCTCCAGGACTTGAGAGCAGTAAATGCGTGCATTCAGCCCATGGGCCCCCTGCAATGTGGTCTTCCCAACCCAAATCTGATTCCCGCAGAGTATCAGGTTTGGTGGTAGACGTTAAAGGTGCATTCTAATTTTGAACAACCAAAGGCGGGAGAACCTGCTGGCTGACAGGCTCTCCCTAAAACGAGCAAACTAAAAAGAAGCTAGGCTAACAAAAAAGAAAAGAAGCGATGGCCGGCGCCTCTGGCCAACAGATCTCTTTCTGAGCAGCGGCCACCTCCCAAGACCGCCCCCTTAAGGAGTCGGCCTCGGGGCAGCACCATACTGCGCATGCCTAGCCTCAGCTCGAACAGCCAAACAGCCCTGTTAAATCCACTTCCCCAGCTACGGTGAGTACCACATTGTATCACAACGAAACCTCCTCCCGATTCTGCTTAAAAACTGACACATGTTTGCAAGGTTTGCGCTCATTTTAATGTGTTTTGTCCAGTGTAAATACCCTTTAAAACTCGTTTTTTGGAAAACTAGGTATGCATACCCACAATGCCTCTAGGAAGCCCAGGAACAGAACCCAAGGGGACACATAGGGTCAAATGTCCTTGGGCTGCAGTCATTTAGTCACATGGGGGGCAGAAAATCGCCCCCAACACCCCTCCTCCTCCTCCCCCCGGGCCCATACTCTGACTTTAAGACCTGAAGCAAAAAAAAGGTTTGGTCATGGGGGAGGGGAGGACGGCAGCCCATATGAGGGGGTGGGGTGGAAAACTCAAATTTTGCACCAGCCTAGACACGCCTCCGATGACCACGACAGCATTCTCCTTCCTGCAGTCCCCAGCAACTGATATGAAGAGGAGCGCTGCCTCTTGTATTGGAGGGAGTAGATAGATGCCCATCATAATTAGTAGCCATTGATAGCCTTGTATTGTCGAAGGCTTTCACGGCTGGATTCAACTGCTTGTGGTGGGTTTTCCAGGCTGTGTGGCCGTGGTCTGGTGGATCTTGTTCCTAATGTTTCGCCTGCATCTGTGGCTGGCATCTTCAGAGGTGTATCACAGTCTGTTACCGCCTCACTGTGTGTTACACAGTCTGTTACACAGTGTGTAACAGACTTCTCTCTGTGATACACCTCTCAAGATGCCAGCCACAGATGCCGGCGGAACGTTAGGAACAAGATCCACCAGACCACAGCCACACAGCTCGGAAAACCCACTACAACCAATTGATGGCCTTGGCCCCATGAATGTGTCTACTCCCCTTTTAAAGCCTTCTAAGTTGCCGTCACAACATCCAGTTGCAGGGAGTTCCACAGTCTATCTATTGGACTGCGTGTGTTTCTTGACTGGGATGAGACCCCAACCATTCCAGGCCTCTGCTCGGCTGACATCGAGCCCGTCAGCGATTCTTCCCTTCCTCCCTAAGTTTGAATCCGCGCTCTTTCGGTAACTTCGACAATCTCATGCAAGTCAGCATTCAAATAATTCCCTCAAACCGGCAATTAGCAATTTCCTCCATTCACAGCCCGCAAGCTGCACTCTGCGAGTCTGCAACTGTTGAGCCGTTCGCACAGCCGCTCGATGGCTGGGGTTTCATCAGTGTCCAAACGGCAAAGAACAAAACCACAAAAAACCTTCCACGGCGAACGGCACAAAAGGCAATCAAGGGCCCTGCTTTGGAAGTCTTCGCACGTGGCATTCCCAAACGTCGGGGAAAATTCAGATTTACGCGAGGTTGCGAGCGGATGAAATCCACTGAGGCTGCATTTTGCGATGAAGAGCGCATTACGCCGCTTTCTCTTGTCAATTCCCCTTGTCAGCAGCTGTGATAAGAATGGGCTGGGATCATGAATGGGAGGGGAAGCAGGCCGCCTGCTTTTTCAATGGGAACAGGGCAGGAACGGCCCCGGCGTGTTTTGATGCGCTCTGTGCAGTCGGGGGAGTTTGTCTTGTTTGGCCAGGGCGGTGACAATAGAGGAGAACACGACCTTCTGGAATCCCAGAGAGCAGGCGAAGAAGGCCTCAGCTTCCGGGGAGCGTAAGGGCGAGAGAGAGCGCTCTCTGCCACAGCCCTGGTTTGTAGGATCGATGGCTGAATCTCTAAGCATCTCTTTTCAGGAATTCACCATTGTCTCCTTCCCAGCGGCCAGCTTCCCCGGCAGGAAGATCCATTACCGACCGGTAGCACTACAGAGGTGGGGGGAGGGAGCGATGAGACTTGGAGAAGAGAGTGGGGGTCTGTCTGGCATGGGGAAAGCAAGAGGGCAGCTCAATAGTCTGGCCCGAAGGAAATAGACCTGCCGGGAAATGATCGTCAGAGAGTTGTGGGGTAGGAGGAGAGTCCGTTGTGACTTTCCCTGGTTGTCATCTCTCTGAAGCTGGCTTGCAAGGGAGTGCCCAGCACCAAGTTCTTTGGTGGGCTGAGGGTTGCTGGGAGCTGACCAGAATGAAGGCCTCATTGGTCCCCCAGAAAAGGCTCCCGTGGGGCTAGGCTTCTCCCTCCACCCCCCTCCCACCCACCCCCAAGGAAGTAGGCAGCCGAGTCCAAGGCTGGAGACTGTCTCAGTGCTCTTGGTTTCTGAGAAAGACAGAAGCATGGAATGGGGCCCCTGGATGGACAACCATGCACGCAAAGCCTTGTGGCGTGGCAGACCCCATGTGGATCCTGGGAACAGGGGCTGCCCATCCCAATGCCGGACTCAGCTACCGTGTTTCCCCGAAAATAAGACAGTGTCTTATATTAATTATTGCTCCCAAAGATGCGCTGTGTCTTATTTTCAGGGAATGTCTTATTTTTCTGTGTTCTGTTCGTCGGGCACGCTTCCAAACCAAAACTTTGCTACGTCTTACTTTCGGGGGATGCCTTATATTTCGCACTTCGGGGGATGCCTTTTGGGGGGTGCCTTATATTTCGCACTTCAGCAAAACCTCTACTATGTCTTATTTTCAGGGGATGTCCTATTTTTCTGTGTTCTGTTCGTCGGGCATGCTTCCAAACAAAAACTTTGCTATGTCTTACTTTCAGGGGATGCCTTATATTTCGCACTTCAGCAAAACCTCTACTACGTCTTATTTTCAGGGGATGTCTTATATTCGGGGAAACAGGGTTATTAAGCCTGTGGTGTGAAAACCACCTGAGAATGGCTATCTCCTTGCCTAGCCTACCTTACAGGATTGTTGCGATGGTGAAGAAGCTTATGCAGAGGCATATGTAGGGGGAAAGTAATCTGGTCTGAGTTTTCTGCCCCCCCCACCCCGTATGGGTTGCTGCCCTCCCTCTCCACGACCAAATCAGTGTATAGACCTGGGGGGAAGGAGGAGGGATGCGGGGGTGATTTTGCACCCCCACGTGACTAAATGGCCGCAGCCTGGGGACATTTGACCCCATATGTCCCCCTGGGCGGTACGCCTCTGCCTAGGGGAAGGGTCAAGGCTCAGTCTCAGAGCCTCTGCTTTGCGTGCAGAAGACCGCAGGTTCTATCCCCGGCATGCCCCGTTCAGTGGAATTGGGCAGCAGGTGGCGTGAAAGATCTCCTGGGACCCTGGGGAGTAGCTGCCGGTCAGAGTAGCCAATACAGACCTTGAGGGAAGGATGCTGGGATTCAGTATCAGACAGTTTCACGCATGTATTTTTCATCTTGTTGGAGGTGGAGAATCTAATTCGGTTTCCGACACACCCTCTCCAGCCTCTCACACGGCTCACAATCTCCCTGTGCTCCGGCCCGGCATTTTGTGGACTTTGCTGCCTCCGGTCAACGACAGGCAAATGCCCGTCTCCAGAGGCACCCGACTGAGTCATCTCCCCCCCCTCCTCACCCCCCCACCGCACCCCAGCACAT
The DNA here is from genome assembly GCF_021028975.2 of Sphaerodactylus townsendi. Taxonomy (NCBI): domain Eukaryota; kingdom Metazoa; phylum Chordata; class Lepidosauria; order Squamata; family Sphaerodactylidae; genus Sphaerodactylus; species Sphaerodactylus townsendi. The sequence goes on along the minus strand of NC_059429.1, from coordinate 135,792,654 downwards.
CGCAGCCTCTTCCGCACAAACCACATTTTAGCACATCCCTCGAAACATCCCCGCCCAGAGAACGTCTCCACGTGTGGCCTCCCTTTCCCAGGCGTTCCCCGGCGAGAATT
>NC_059429.1:135469134-135486262 GCF_021028975.2 Sphaerodactylus townsendi | reverse complement strand
GGGGAGTCGAGCCCCGGGAGTCAGAGTGGGGAAGTTGCGATTAAGAGGGCCCCCCCACCCCTGGAATGATCACAAAGCTGAGGAGCAAGCAGATCGCGGCGCGATCCTCGGCAGGCGGTCGTGGGGGAGCCCCGGCCGAGGTCAGAGTCCGTCTCAGGCTATTTGCGGCTTAGCAGGGAGCCCAAGAGGACCACGCCAGCCACGGTGGCGCCCGTCCACAGCCACTTGTTGAAGCGTTCCTTGCCCTTCCGGCTTCTGGCGGCTGCGTCGTTCCCGTAGAGATCCACAAAACGTTCCTGCAAGACAAGAGAGAGAAGAGGGTGAGACGTGGCCAGGAGGGGGATTGTCCGCTGCCACGGAGACTGGTGGGGAGATGCGGGCGTGGCCTTGCTTGAGGGCGGGTATCCCAAGCCAGCTCAAGAAGAAAAACCTGGTAGCAGTGATAATAGCGGTAGCCGGAACCACTCTGAGAAAGGAAGGGCAGGCACGAGGGCAGAGAGGACCCAGATGCACAGAATTCTGGGAGAGTGCAGAAGACTACCAATGGGGAGGGGGATGAATAGACCCCCATTCTTCAGTCCCCAGATAACCGACAGAAGGGGGTAGCTTCTTCCCCCTATTTCTAGAACTTTAGCATACTGAGTAGCAATTAACAAAAAACACCGCCAGCCCTGCTGCTTAAAAGCACAGACACACAAACTTCGATACTTTCTAATTTACTAAGTGAACTGAAAAGTTGAATATGAGTGTGCTACTACCCTGTTTCCCCGAATATAAGACATCCCCTGAAAATAAGACGTAGTCGAGGTTTTGCTGAAGTGCGAAATATAAGGCATCCCCCGAAAGTAAGACGTAGCAAAGTTTTTGTTTGGAAGCATGCCCGACGAACAGCACACAGAAAAATAAGACATCCCCTGAGAATAAGACATAGCGCATCTTTGGGAGCAAAAATTAATATAAGACACTGTCTTATTTTCGGGGAAACACGGTATCTAAAACAGCTACGAACATTCATAAAAACCGAAAATTACGAAAATTTCAAAGCACTAACAAATACACATATACAGAAAGAAACAATCATGTACACAGGAACAATTATGATCCAAGAATCCCTCTTGTTTTGAACTGTGCAATGAAGCACAGATAGGATTGAAAGATGCCGTCGGTCCTTTAGGGGAGATAGTGACAGTCGGCACACGTGAGGGACTTTGGTGTACCCCTTCTTTCGGAGTGCAAAAATATCCAAAATCGGCCATTCTCAAACGCCACTCACGATAATGGGACGTTTTTGTGAGCTCTTCCTTAATAGAATGCTGTGACCACTAGGTACAGTAGTAGTAGTTCTCTGCGATTAGGTAATTCAATGCCACGTCAACGCAGCAACTTCCACAGTTCCCAAAGAACTGAACATAGGACACGATCTTCAGGGATGCCCCGTGGATCTGCCCGGGTGAATCGCTTTGGGATGTAGAGAGAATCTGGAATAGCCCCGCGTCAGGGTCCAAATGTTCAACAGCATTTTGATCCTATTTATTTATTTATTTATTTATTGATTGATTGATTGATTGATTGATTGATTGTTGTTGTTGTTGTATATTTCACAGCTGCCAGATCTTTAGCTGGTTGTTGGCCTTCATTACAATTCGAGCCTCACCCAGAGGCCTAGGAAGTTGTAATGTATCGGAGTAGTGTTCGTGCAGATCCCAGCAGGGCTGCCTTCTGAATTTGACAGATGTTAATCTTGTCAATTCCAAGATGTTTCAAGTGCTGCCCTAGTGTTTTTGGGATGGCGCCCAGCGTGCCAATTACCACTGGGACGACCTCAGCTGGTTTGTGCCATAGACGCTGAAGCTTGATTTTCAAATCGCGGTATCTAGTGACCTTCTCGTGTTCATTTTTATTTTTATTATTATTATTGTTATGGTTGTTGTTATATTACATTTATAACCCGCCCCCCACGATACTTATATACACATACACATACATATATGCACAAGCAAACACACACACACACACACACACGTACGTACATACATACATACATACATACATACATACATACATACATACATACATGGGGGGGTTGTTATTCCACAATCAGCCTCTGTTGGAATGCGCATCATAATGGGAGATTCAAACAGGGAACCCAACCAGCCATTCTGAAAGTTTGGATTTATACCCCATCTTCCTCCCCTGCAAGGAGACTCAAGGTGGCTTGCAAACTCCTTTCCCTTCCCGTCCTCACACTTTGGAAGGTTGGCGGGGCTGAGAGAGTTCTGAAAGAACTGTGACCGGCCCAAGGTGGAGGAGAGGGGAAACAAACGCAGTTCCCCCAGATAAGAGTCTTCTGCTCATGCGAAGGAGCGGGGAATCAAACCCAGTTCTCCAGATTAGAGTCCACCGCTCTTAACTGCAGCGCCGCGCTGGCTCTCACACGGCATCCCTCCCATTCGTGACTGTGCAACGCTATGAACGGAACTTCCTCCTAGTGAATCAAGTTCACTAGTCTAGTCTAGTCTAGTTCACAAGTCTAGTGACTCAAACCCCAGTGGTGTAGTGGTTAAGAGCAGGTGCACTCTAATCTGGAGGAACCGGGTTTGATTCCCCGCTCTTCCGCTTGAGCTGTGGAGGCTTATCTGGGGAATTCAGAATAGCCTGTACACTCCCACACACGCCAGCTGGGTGACCTCGGGCTAGTCACAGCTTCTCGGAGCTCTCCCAGCCCCATTTACCTCACAGGGTGTTTGTTGTGAGGGGGTAAGGGCAAGGAGATTGTTAGCCCCTTTGAGTCTCCTGCAGGAGAGAAAGGGGGGATATAAATCCAAACTCCTCCTCCTCCTCCTCCTCCTCCTCCTCCTCCTCCTCCTCCTCCCATCACCACAGTGTTTACTCAGACTGGCTCTCCAGGGGCTCAGGTGAAGATCAAACCACCACCTGTTACCGGATCTTTCCAACTGGGATGCTGGTGGTTGAACCTGGCATCTTCCGCACAACAAGCTGCCTTCTACTGAGTCAGAACCTTGGTCCGTCAGGGTCAGTATTGCCTGCTCTGACTGGCAGCTGCCCTCCAGGGTCCCAGGTGGGGGTCTTTCATATCGCCTGCTGCCTGGTCTTTTTTACCTGAAGACGCTGGGAATCGAACCTGCCAAGCAGATGCTCTGCGACTGAGCTGCAGCTCCTCTCTTGATACATTTGTTCTGAGAGCAGAATTAAATATCCACATCTAGAGCATCACAGCTTTCTACTTTTTAAAAATCAAGTTTCTGGTCCTTTATGCTCGTGGAGGTTTGTCCGGAATCCAGACCGCTGAAACCTCAGTTGCTCCATTATCAGGCGAGGTGGAGGCAGAGGCGGAGCTACCAGGGGGCCGGGGGGTGCGCATTGCACAGGGCACGTGCCTGGGGGGCCGGGGCGGAAAACCACCCCAGGGTCTCATGGGAAGTGTAGTTCCCACCAGGCCGTTTTCAGCCTGAAGGAAACAGGCCGCTTCTCCAGCCTGCACTGTTTCAGGAAGGTACGTGTTTATGTGTGTGTGTGTGTGGGGGGGGTGCCGTGGAGGGGTGTGTGTGTGTGTGTGTGTGTGTGTGTGTGTGTGTGTGTGTGTGTGTGTGTGGAAAACGGAGTGCGCACTGGGCGAACTCTGGTCCAGCTACGCCTCTGAATGGGAGGAAATTCACACAATAAGCTCCAGAGAGCCAGCGTGGTGTAGTGGTTAAGAGCAGGTGCACTCTAATCTGGAGGAACCGGGTCTGATTCCCCGCTCTGCCACATGAGCTGTGGAGGCTTGTCTGGCGAACCAGGTTAGTTTGTGCCTAACACATGCCAGCTGGGTGATCTTGGGCTAGTCACAGTTCTTCAGAGCTCTCTCAGCCCCACCTACCTCACAGGGTGCTTGTTGTTGGGGGGGGGAAGGGAAAGGTAAGCTTCTTTGAGTCCCCTTACAGGAGAGAAAGGGGGGGGGGATACAAATCCAAACTCTTCTCTTGTCCTTCTCCAAAGAAAAACGGGACGATGGAAAATACATTGTGCAATGTGGAAATGCATTCTGCACGATTGACTTCATACTTGGATCTCGCCCTGCCTCTCTTTTGGCGAGCGTGCACGATCGCTTCCTTTTTAAGGCCCATGTGGATTTGCCGGGAAGAGAGGGACGCCACCTGCCAGGCGAAACGCTCAGAGACTTCTGGATCAGCACCACGGAAGGGTGCGGAGAAGCGGCATTAGGCGGTTACTTAGCGATGGCTCAGAATAGATGGGTTTCTTGCTGACTCAGTAGATCTCTTTGGCCCTCTCGAAGAAGAAGAAGAAGAAGAAGAAGAAGAAGAAGAAGGAGAAGGAGAAGAAGGAGAAGAAGGAGAAGAAGAGTAGTAGTAGTAGTAGTAGTAGTAGTAGTAGTAGTTTGGATTTATATCCCCCCTTTCTCTCCTGCAGGAGACTCAAAGGGGCTTACAACCTCCTTGCCCTTCCCCCCTCACAACAAACACCCTGTGAGGTACCCTGTTTCCCTTAATATAAGACATCCCCGAAAAATAAGACATAGTAGAGGTTTTGCTAAAGTGCGAAATATAAGGCATCCCCCGAAAGTAAGACATAGCAGAGTTTTTGTTTGGAAGCATGCCAGATGAACAGAACACAGAAAAATAAGACATCCCCTGAAAATAAGACATAGCGCATCTTTGGGAGCAAAAATTAATATAAGACACTGTCTTATATTCGGGGAAACACGGTAGGTGGGGCTGAGAAAGCTCTGAGAAGCTGTGACTAGCCCAAGGTCACCCAGCTGGCGTGTGTGGGAGTGCCCAGGCTAATCTGAATTCCCCAGATAAGCCTCCACAGCTCAGGCGGCAGAGCGGAGAATCAAACCCGGTTCCTCCAGATTAGATACACGCGCTCTTAACCTCCTACGCCACTGCTGCTCCCTTTCCTTTGGGGAAGGAAAGGGCTGGGACTCGCAGGCTGGTTTGAGTCTGGAAGGAAGAAGCCACCAAATCTACCATAAAAGGCAAGATCTGCACAGACGTCCGTCACAGTTCTGTAGCAATGTACGCTCTCCCGCATAACCACGGAAGGATACCAATGTTTTGCAGCCGCCCCGAAACACTTCTGCTTTGCCACGAGGGCAAAGAGTCCATCCCTCGTGCAAATAATAGTCTAACTTTAAGTCAGCACCGTTCAAATGTCCAAACAGCCTGACATATTTGGCATGCTGGGGATTAATCTGCGCGACAGCCCTGTAGCCGGGGCTGCTGTTCTGGGGATGCACCAGCGGGCGGTCTGAGGCCCTCAAGTGAGTTCATCACTTCGGGGAGAACATAACTCTGTTACCTCCACAAGTTTTATTTTATTTGCATCTGTATCTCACTCTGGGACATAAACTGCCCACCAACATTCTCCCTGTCTGCATTCTGTTTCAACAACAACCCTGCAAGGTCAGCTGGGCTGAGGGTATGCGACTGTTCCAACGTCCCTCCCCAGTGCGTTGGTGGCAGCTGAGGAAGATGGTCCCTTAGACTCCCTAGAACCGTGGTGGCAAACCTTTGGCACTCCAGATATTATGGACTACAATTCCCATCAGCCTCTTCCAGCATGGCCAATTGGTCATGCTGGCAAGGGCTGATGGGAATTGTAGTCCATAACATCTGGAGTGCCAAAGGTTCGCCACCACTGCCCTAGAAGCCTGCAGCCAACTAACAGGTTATTTTTAAAAAGGCAGGAAACGCAGGCCTCTGATCCCGTCGCTCGTAGCCCCCTTCGGACTACCAGCCACAAACCTCCGGAGGAATTTCTTCAGACTTCGCTCCTTTTCTCCGTTCCTCGCTCCTTTTCTCAAGCCTTCCCCTGCTTCGCCGCTCGTTTTCACGCGCTCCTGCTTCTCAGCCTACTGCCCAAACAACAGTCTTTCTCCGATCAATCTTGCTTTGGGAATGGCTATCCCTCGGTTTCCCGCTTTTGGTAGCCCCCGGACCACCTCTCCGCAAAGCTGCAGTTGTCCCCGCGACTTGTGTAAGATTCCGGTCCGAGCCACAACTTTACAGAAGGCTGGACCGGGACCCTGCACTTTTGCTCTCCTCTTTGAGGAGGCTGGAGTGTTTGTGAACGTTCCGTGCCGTCACACCAGCTCAGCTCACCAGAGTCCCAGGCTTCCGTGACAGAAGAAGAAGAAGAAGAAGAAGAGGAGGAGGAGGAGGAGGAGGAGGAGGAGGAGGAGGAGGAGGAGGAGTTTGGATTTATATCCCCCCTTTCTCTCCTGCAGGAGACTCAAAGGGGCTGACAATCTCCTTGCCCTTCCCCCCTCACAACAAACACCCTGTGAGGTGGGTGGGGCTGAGAGAGCTCCGAGAAGCTGTGACTAGCCCAAGGTCACCCAGCTGGCGTGTGTGGGAGTGCACAGGCTAATCTGAATTCCCCAGATCAGCCTCCACAGCTCAGGCGGCAGAGCTGGGAATCAAACCCGGTTCCTCCAGATTAGACACACGAGCGCTTAACCTCCTACGCCACGATACAGATGATGTGCCGGAATTAAGGATGCAGATTATTTATTGCAACTGCAGAAATGAGTCACAAAACTGAATTTACTTTTTTTGCTGCAGTCGCAGAAGCAGACTTTGAGATACAAACAGACGTGGGTTATTTATTTATTTCGGCTATCACATGCTCGGGCTGAAGCCGGGGCCCGAGGGGGCGAGGGGTTCTTGGGAAATATCCCACCCAGACCCAGCGGCATCCCGACCCTCCAAACCATCGCTCGGAGGTCCAGCTCAAACACCCAGAAGGAGAAGCAGCAGAGGAGTCCCTTGGCTCGCAGGGCGGGAGGCAGCTGATCTCTGGAGCACAGGATCTATCACGAGTGAAGGCAGCGGGCATGCAAGCCACAAGACTGGAAGAGGCCCGCCACGAGGTTTGAGCACATGAATGCTGTGCCACCGTCACCACCCCTGCCCTCAAGACTGCTCTTGGGCTTGGTTCTGACAGGCAGATATATTTGCCAGGGATCTGTGCACCTCGGGGAAAAAAAGTTCCATAATTTCAGGGTTTGGCCGAGTCCGGACTCTCCCAGAGGCCCAGAAAGACACCAAGGCCAAACGAAGGCTTGGGAAGCGTTTGGGACTCTTTAGTTTGGAGATGAGGCGTCTGAGGGGGGAGATGATGGAAGTCTATAAAATTATGCCTGGGGTAGAAAATGTTGACAGAGAGAAATTGTTCTCTCTTTCTTACAATACTAGAACCAGGGGGCATCCGTTGAAAATGCTGGGGGGAAGAATTAGGACTAATAAAAGGAAACGCTTCTTCACGCAACGTGTGATTGGTGTTTGGAATATGCTGCCACAGGAGGTGGTGATGGCCACTAACCTGGATAGCTTTAAAAGGGGCTTGGACAGATTTATGGAGGAGAAGTCGATCTATGGCTCCCAATCTTGATCCTCCTTGATCTGAGATTGCAAATGCCTTAGCAGACCAGGTGCTCAGGAGCAGCAGCAGCAGCAGAAGGCCATTGCTTTCACCTTCTGCATGTGAGCTCCCAAAGGCACCTGGTGGGCCACTGCGAGTAGCAGAGCGCTGGACTAGATGGACTCTGGTCTGATCCAGCTGGCTTGTTCTTATGTTCTTATGTTCTTTCTTATGAAGGTCTGCCTGCTTCTCGAATACCCCTGCAAGGTCCTGTGTGCTGTCCTGTCCCACACCCTTTAATCTGTTTACCACGACCATGAGGGCTAGCAACTTGCTTTTACGAAAGGGAACGGGATGTGTGTTTTTCTTGTTGGAAACGCGAAGAAAGGGACGTCCCCACGCCAACGGGAGGAAGAATTTTGATGTCATTTCCTGCCTCCCCGGAGAGAACTGTGGCTGGCCCATGGCCCCCCAGAAGGCTTCATGTATAGGAACAGAGGAAGCAATTCCAGTTTCCTTCCTCTGCCTCCCTGAGCACAGTGTGGGAAACACCCACAAAATGTCCTCTGGTTCAGGGGAGAATGCGGGAGTCCCGGTGGAGACATGGGCGGACTTTGGTCCTCTCTTTGATTCGCCCTCTTCCTTTTTGGCAATTGCAGCCTAACCCTTCAGTGGGCCTTCCCTTCTGCATCTCTTGGACTGTCCAGTCCTTTTCACCTCTTGACAAGCCGACCCGGGGGAGGGCAACCGAGGTCAAGGTCACCCGCTTGGACATGAGTGGCATAGTGGTTAAGAGCAGGTGCACTCTAACCTGGGGAACTGGGTCTGATTCCCCTCTCCTCCACCTGAGTGGCAGAGGCTTAGCTGGGGAACTGGATTAGCTTGTGCACCCCAACACACGCCAGCTGGGTGACCTTGGGCTAGTCACGGTTCTTCGGAGCACTTTCAGCCTCACCCACCTCACATGGTGTTTGTTGTGGGGTTTGTGTATGTGGGTGCCGTGGAAGGGTGTGTGTGTGTGGAAAACACAGAGTGCGCACTGTGCGCACTCTGTTCCAGCTATGCCTCTGAATGGGAGGAAATTCACACAATAAGCTCCAGAGAGCCAGCGTGGTGTAGTGGTTAAGAGAAGGTACACTAATCTGGAGAACCAGGTTTGAGTCCCCACTCTGCCACTTGAGCTGTGGAGGCTTATCTGGTGGGCCAGGTTAGTTTGTGCCTAACACATGCCAGCTGGGTGACCTTGGGCTAGTCACAGTTCTTCAGAGCTCTCTCAGTCCCACCCACCTCACAGGGTGTTTGTTGTGGAGGGGTGGGTGGGAAGGGAAAGGAGCTTGTCAGCTGCCTCGGGTCTCCTTACAGGAGAGAAAGTGGGATATAAATCCAAACTCCTCTTCTTCCTGGGGACCCCGGACCAAAGATCCTCCCCACCCCCCCCCAACCAGCCTCTCAGTGGGTCCGATCCTGCAGAGCGGCTTCCTCCAGAGGAAAGCGCCGCCTACTAGTGGAAGCGCCTGCAGGCTCCGAGCGGAGGAAATGGGGCCATCACGCTCCGGCGCTTTCATTCGCATTTGGCTGACTGATTCCAGACGGGGAGTGCTGGGAGCCCCCCTGACATTTATGCTGGGGGTTCCCGCAGGCATCCTTCTCCTCTCCCCCCGGCTTCCAGTTAAGGGGATGATCTATTTAATTCATTTTCCAGTTTGCTCTCCCCGAGAAGTGTTTTATGAGACCGGATTTGAAGGCGCCGGAGGTTTTAGGCTTTATTTATGCTCTCGCTTTAGTAGTTTCTCAACTGTAGTGTTTGTAGCGTTTTGGGTCGTTACAGCTTCAGGTGGGTACCTTGGCCCGCCTTCGGCAGAAGAGCTAGATTCGGGTTCGGCAATCCTCAGAGCCCAAATAAGATTTTGGGGGTGTGAGTTTTTAAGAGCTGGGGGGGAGGGGGGGACCTTCATACCCCGAAATTTCTGTCGGTCTCCGAGGTGCCGCTGGAATCGAATCTATTTATTACGCTTCAGTTCGTCAGCTGCCTCAAAACAGGCTTCTAGGGAAAGGAAGCACACGCAAATCACCCCAATAAATATAAAATAAACAAAATGGAAGAGGAGAGAATTATGCACAGTACTCTTCCCCGATTGGAGAAGAGCAGGATAAAAAAATGTGATAATAATGTGTAATAAATGGTATTGAATTCAAGTTTGGGGGAGGGGGGAATGTGGCTTTTATATCATGAAAATCTCTGGTACACATGAAGCTGTTTCGTCCTGAGTCGGGCTATTGTCTACCAGGGTCAGTATTGCCTGCTCTGACCGGTAGCAGCTGTCCAGGGTCCCAGTCAGAGGAAGGTCTTTCATATCTCCTGTCTCCTATAAATGGCGGGGTTTGAACCTGGGACGTCCTGCGTGTCAATCGGGTGCTCTCCCGCTAAGGCACAGCCTCTCCCCAAAGCATCTAACTGGACGAGACGTACCTGTGGTCTCGCCCGGCCACACCAGCGCGGCATAGTGGTTCAGAGCAGGTGCACTCTAATCTGGAGAACCGGGTTTGATTCCCCGCTCTGCCACCTGAGCTGTGGAGGCTTATCTGGGGAACCAGATGAGCTTGTGCACTCCAACTTGCCGGTTGGGTGACCTTGAGTCCTTCGGAGCTCTCTCAGTCCCCACCCACCTCACGTGTTTGTTTTTTTGGGGGGGGGGGAAGGGAAAGGAGATTGTAAACCCCTTTGAGTCTCCTTACAGGAGAGAAAGGGGGATACAAATCCAAACTCCTCCTCCCCCTTCTTCGCTGTGGCTTCTCCCCAAAGCATCTAACTCACAGGTGTCAAACACGCGTCCCTCCAGATGTTATTTTTATTTATTCATTTATTCATTCATTCATTCATTCATTCATTCATTCATTCATTCATTCATTCATTCATTCGATTTCTATACCGTCCCGTCCCCAAGGGGCTCCGGGCGGTGCACAACAAATTAATACAAACAAATAAGGAGGCAAACCATGCAATTAAAACAACGACCCATAAAGCTCCAACATTAAAATATACTAAATTACATTAATACAGCGGTAATATCACAACAAAAGGCACCCGGTAAATCCTTTCCTTTAAAACCCTCCCTTAGGGAGCAGTTGGACTCCTCCATAGGAGGATGTAATCTTGCTGTAATCGAACAGGGGCGCCATACTCAGCGGCTGGTTGCTCCAAAGGCCCGGCGGAACAACTCGGTCTTACAGGCCCTGCGGAATTCACCGAGATCCCGCAGGGCCCGGACAGCTGGAGGGAGAGTGTTCCATCCCCTGCCAGCATCATGGGAACTGTAGTCCACAACATGATGGGGACTGTCGTCCATAACATCTGGAGGGGCGCAAGTTTAACTGGACTAGATGTGCCTGTGGTCTCGCCCAGCGACACTCTTGTAATGCAAGATGCCCCTCCCGCAGTGCTGCCGGAATGGCCTCTCCTCTGCCCCAGGCCCAAATTGGACTTCAGCCCAGCCCATCAGCCACAGGAGCGCAATCTGACTGGAGCCGCACGGACGGCAGGGAGGCCCGACTGACGCCAGCTCTCCCTGCGACCCCATCCCATCCAGGCCATCTGCCCCCGTCTGCCAGGTTCCTGTTCGGAGCTGTGGCGTCCGCAAAGGGACACGTCGATTGTGCCGCACGGTGGCGGGAAGCTCACGCAAACACAGGAAGCTGCCTTCTGCCGAGTCGGAATCTTGGTCCGTCAAGGTCAGTGTTGGATACCAGGTTGGGAAGTAGCTCTCCAGGGTCTCCAGGGCTTGATCTTTTCAGTTGGGGACGCTGGGGGTTGGACCCGTGGCCTTGTGCATGCAAAACGGATGCTGTGCCATTGGAACCACCACCTTATGCAAACCCAACCTCCCAAAATGTGACTTTTTGCAGGTGCACGATACTATACTATTTATTTATTTATTTTATTTCTTAGGTTTCTATACCGCCCCATCCCCGAGGGGCTCTGGGCAGTGTACAACATAAAATTCGGACAAAGTCAAGTAGAGGAGCAATCATACGAAACACAGTAAACAATTAACGTCGCTCCATCCAATTAATAATCACTAAAATACGCTGAAGTTCAATTTAAACAGCGGTTAATACAATCGAATGATTGAATAGTTAAATAGTTAAAAAATTAATAAGTAAATAAGGGCGTCCAAAAAAACCCACCTTAAAGCCTTCCCCCAAAAGGGTGGACAGCGGGCCCCTCAATATGAGGGTTACCCTGATATAAACAGTGCAGGGAGCAGGGAGGGGCACCAATCAGCGGCTGGGCACTCCAAAGGCCCGGTGGAACAGCCTTGCGGTCTGCCCACAGGCCCACAGAGACTCTAGAGATCCCGCTGGAATAGCATCAGCTGGAGGAAGGGTGTTCTACCAGGCCGGGGCCAGGGCTGTAAAGGTCACAGCCAGCGTGGAAACAATACACATCATGCACTAGAATCAGAGGCGCATACGGTAAGAAATGTTGGGGGGAAGAATTAGGACTAATAAAAGGAAACATTTTTTCACGCAACACATGATTGGTGTTTGCAATATGCTTCTATCATACAAATCCCACGTCGCACATCGAGCTCAATTACTCATTCAGGGTTTTGACACAAACTACCGTATATACTCATGTATAAGTCGAATTTTTCAGCACATTTTTAATGCTGAAAAAGCTCCCCTCGACTTATATGCGGGTCATTAAAATTTTTTGTGGGTTTTTACTTTGCTGGCCAGCAGGGGGCGCAGTTCTTATGCTAGCGGCACCGAAATTTCAGGGTACCCTCAGAAGACGCTCCTGATGATACCAGCCAAGTTTGGTAAAGTTTGGTTCAGGGGGTCCAAAGTTATGGACCCCCAAAGGAGGTGCCCCCATTCCCCATTGTTTTCAATGGGAGCTATTAGTAGATGGGGTTACTCTTTTGAGGGTTCATAACTTTGGACCCTCTGAACCAAACTTCACCAAACCTGGCTGGTCTCATCAGGAGAGTCTCTTTATGATACCAGCCAGGTTTGGTGAAGCTTGGCCAGGGGATCAAAAGTTATTGACCCCCAAAGGGGGTCATCCCATCCCCCATTGTTTACAATGGAAGCTAATAGTAGATTTTCCATTTCTGATAATATCCCTCTTAAAATCGAAATTGGGTTACATTTGGACATACAGATGATGATGAGGAATCCAGTTTTGAAGGATTTTAACTCTTGTATTTTAGCTTGGTTGCTGGTTGAGCTAAGGTTTTTGTACTTTTAAAGTTATTGTTGATACCATATTGTTCTTGTTGACCCTCTTTTCCACTTACAGAGCCAGTTTACTGTTTTTCTTTGAAATAAATATTCAAAAACATTTAACCTACTGATGCCTCAATTGATGTAATTTTATTGGCATCTATTTTTATTTTTGAAATTTACCAGCAGCTGCTGCATTTCCCACCCTCGACTTATACGCGAGTCAATATGTTTTCCCAGTTTTCTGTGGTAAAATTAGGTGCCTCGACTTATATGCGGGTCGACTTATACACGAGTATATACGGTAGTATATTACACATTCATTTTGTTTCTCACAACCTGACCTCAAAACTGAACCTAATATATGCAAGAACTCAGTTTCAAACAATGCCAGTCTTAATTGTCATTAATCAACGGCTTCTCCAAATACAGTTCGGTTCCTTATTTCAATCATTCAAGCCGAAATATAAGCCGAAATATATTCACTCAGAAAAGTCAATTCAGAAAGGTTGGGTTGATATGGGCAGACCCTGCTTCGTGCGTAAAGCTGCGTATTTCGTTATCTTTCTCAGTGCCTCTGATATTGGAGACCTCCTATGGGTAATCTACAAGACATATAATACAATAGTCCAAATGTCCATATTACATATCATCTGAGACCTCCCCAACCACATTATACTTACATACTCTCTGTGCATAGAGCTGCCCCTTTTTACCACAGAATCTCACCTATGGTACTATCGATACTGACAGGATTTATGGAGAAGTCGATCTATGGCTACCAATCTTGATCCTCCTTGATCTCAGATTGCAAATGCCTTCGCAGACCAGGTGCTCAAGAGCAGCAGCAGCAGCAGCAGCAGCAGCAGAAGCCAATTGCTTTCACATCCTGCACGTGAGCTCCCAAAGGCACCTGGTGGGCACTGCGAGTAGCAGAGTGCTGGACTAGATGGACTCTGGTCTGATCCAGCAGGCTAGTTCTTATGTTCTTACTATCCGTCTCCCTCATCAGCAGGCCAGTCAGATCATTATCGATCCATTTGGCAGATGGGAAACTGAACGCTCAAATCCGGGAGCTGAAAAACAGCTTGTGGAATCACAAGAAGAAGAAGAGTTTGGATTTATATCCCCCCTTTCTCTCCTGCAGGAGACTCAAAGGGGCTGACAATCTCCTTGCCCTTCCCCCCTCACAACAAACACCCTGTGAGGTGGGTGGGGCTGAGAGAGCTCCGAGAAGCTGTGACGAGCCCAAGGTCACCCAGCTGGCGTGTGTGGGAGTGCACAGGCTAATCTGAATTCCCCAGAGAAGCCTCCACAGCTCAGGAGGCAGAGCTGGGAATCAAACCCGGTTCCTCCAGATTAGATACACGAGCTCTTAACCTTCTACGCCACTGTCCAGAGTCCAGAATGATGTGCTCCCCACGTGGCCTTGCGTGAGCGTGTGTGCACTGTCAAATCGCTTCTGATTCCTGGCAACCCTACAAATCAATGTCCTCCAAAATGTCCTGTCCTTAACAGCCTTGCTTTAAATATTTGAAGGAATGTCATGTTGGGGAGGGAGCAAGCTTGTTTTCTGCTGCTCCAAAGACTAGGACACGGAGTAATGGATTCAAGGTGCAGGAAAAGAGATTCCACCTAAATATTAGGAAGAACTTCCTGACCGTCAGGGCTGTTCGACAGTAGAATGCACTACCTCGGAGGGTGGTGGAGTCTCCTTCCTTGGAGGTTTTGAAAGAGAGGCTGGATGGTCATCTGACAGGAGAGCTTTGATTGTGTGTTCCTGCATGGCAGGGGGTTGGACTGGATGGCCCTTGGAGTCTCCTCCAACTCTATGATCCTATGCTCAGCTCTTGCACACTGCGCTTCCTTCATTAAGTCAACTGATCACACGTTGGGCCTTCCTCATTTCCTGCTGCCTTCACATTTTCCTATCAGTATTGTCTTTTCCAGTGAGTCTGGTCTACTCGTGACGTGACCAAAGAAGCCTTCAAAGACAGCCGGCGACACATGGCAGAACGTGTATATTTTCTCCAAGCTCTCTGGACACAATCCAACTCACATTGTTCTAGATTGCCAGTGGCGTGCAGCTCCAAGCGACAATTTTTCCCTTCCTTTACGTCATCCCAAAGATCTCATGAATAAAGAGAGCGTTATCCAATTTTTTGTCAAATGGACTTTCTCCTGAGATTACTGCTACGGCTGCAGAGATTTTTTTTTTTGCACAAGTTGTTAAAGCTGGAAAGTAGGCTACTGTGACGTTCATTCCAAACTTGTTTATTGTGTATTATTTAAACACCATAGAGGATGAAGAAAGACAGACGGCCGGCGGGGGAGGCGGCCAATCCTGCTGTTTCTCTCCACCATCTCAGAGCGAAACGGGCTTGCTCTGGGCTGTGCGGAGGTTCTATGGCAGGGAGACTGTGTGCTGTACAGCGCCGGCAGCAACGCTCCAGTTGCGGAGGGGCCGTGGCTCAGTGGCAGAGCCTTTGCTTGGTCCCATGCTCAGTCGCCAGCATCTCCATGCCAGCTGGGTGACCTTGGGCTAGTCACAGCTTCTCGGAGCTCTTTCAGCCCCACCTACCTCACAGGGTGTTTGTTGTGAGGGGGGAAGGGCAAGGAGATTGTCAGCCCCTTTGAGTCTCCTGCAGGAGAGAAAGGGGGGATATAAATCCAAACTCTTCTTCTTCTTCCGGTTAAAAGAGCCTCCTCCATTGACATTACATGCGATCGGACCTGAGCAAGCAACGGCACGGGCACATGAAGGGGCATTACACTGAACTGGTCCCTCAAGGTCAGTGTGCATAGAAATCCTAGAGTTGGAAGAGACCCCAAGGGCCATCCAGTCCAACCCCCTGCCATGCAGGAACACACAATCAAAGCACTCCTGACAGATGGCCATCCAGCCTCTCTTTCAAAACCTCCAAAGAAGGAGACTCCGCCACGCTCCGAGGTAGTGCGTTCCACTGTCCAACAGCCCTGACGGTCAGGAAGTTCTTCCTGACGTTGAGGTGGAATCTCTTTTCCTTCACCTCGAACCCGTGACTCCTGGTCCCGGTCTCTGGAACAGCAGGAAACAAGCTTGCTCCCTCACCAACAGGACATCCCTTAAGACAGTGGTGGCGAACCTATGGCACGAGTGCCAGAGGTGGCACTCAGTGCCCTCTCTGTGGGCACTCGTGCACAGAGTTCGTCATGTGGGGTTGGGGTGGAAAATCACCGCCCCCACACACACACATGTAGGCTGGCCTGGGCATGATCCTTTACCTGGGAGTAAGCTCAGTTGCTGGCAATGGGGCTTGCTTCTGAGTAAACCCTCCTAGGATCATGATTCACCCATTTGAAGCTTTGCTCGGTTGCTTCACTAAGCTTACTCCTGAGTAACGCGTGCCTTGGAGCCGACTGTTTTTTCTAAACTAAAACCTCAGTATTCAGATTAAATTGCCATGTTGGCACTTTGCGATAAATAAGTGGGTTTTGGGTTGCGGTTTGGGCACTCGGTCTCGAAAAGGTTCGCCATCACTGCCTTAAGATATCTCAACATGGCTTGGTGTGGAGTAGTGGGGAAACCAACCCAATTCACCAGATAAGAGTCCGCCGCTCAGGTGGAGGAGCGTGGAATCGAACCTGGTTCTCCGGATCAGAGTCCGCCGCTCTTAACCACTACGCCACGCTGCTCTCTGCAGACTGGACTTGGGATCTCCTGCGTGCAAAGCGGATACTCGGCCACTGAGCCCCGACCCCCCATTTGCACGGGGGAGCTGGAAGCTGCCAAGACAGGAACGAACTCGCTCCTTCTAAAACCATCCGGGGGAAATGTGGGTGGCCTGACCGACCAGCGAGGTGAGTTGGGGCTCAACCGCTCTCCTGTCCCGTGAGGAGGGGGTGTTTGACGTGTCAAGACGCTCTCCTGTCCGGTGAGGAGGTGGAGCAGCAGCAGTGGCGTAGGAGGTTAAGAGCTCGTGTATCTAATCTGGAGGAACCGGGTTTGATTCCCGGCTCTGCCGCCTGAGCTGTGGAGGCTTATCTGGGGAATTCAGATTAGCCCGGGCACTCCCACTCACGCCCGCTGGGTGACCTTGGGCTAGTCACAGCTTCTCGGAGCTCTCTCAGCCCCACCAACCTCACAGGGTGTTTGCTGTGAGGGGGGGAAGGGCAAGGAGATTGTCAGCCCCTTTGAGTCTCCTGCAGGAGAGAAAGGGGGGATATAAATCCAAACTCCTCCTCCTCCTCTTCTTCTTCCTCCTCCTGCTGCTGCTCCTCCACAGGCTGCAGAGGGCATGGCAAAGGGGGGGGATGTCGGGTTTTCACCACAGGGCCCGATTTCAGACAGCAGCAGGGGCTAAAAGCAGCACACGCTGCTGGCGGACGGCGAAACATGCAGAGCCGCACGTCTGCAAGGGACAGGCAGGGAGGGGGTGCGATAGGAGGAGAACCCGGGATGTCAGTTAGAGGGGGGGCGGCCACAGAGGAGGGATGCTGGAGCAAGAGATTGCTCCAGACAGCAGCACGG
>NC_059429.1:135449348-135469039 GCF_021028975.2 Sphaerodactylus townsendi | reverse complement strand
CTTTCGATCTTTCACCTTCAATTTCAGCGGAATTTTCTCTATCCGCTTCAGTGGGCGCCTGTCCTCATATGCTGCCCCCCTTGCTCCTCCGCCCGTTTCAAATTCTCCCTTGGCTCAGCCGCCCCCTCCCCTTGCTCCGCCTTCATTTTCCGAAGCCACACAGCACCTCCGTCAGCGCCCACGTAATGGCGTGGCGGGTTTCAAAACTCTGCGCCCAGAGCGTATTAGCCCGCGATCTGCAAAAGAAAGAAACCCTAGCGGAAGACGATGCCGATATTCTCGCATTGTTGTGCCCCGTCCACTTCACAGATACCGAGGGGGAGGATGGCATTGTTCGGCCCGGGTTAGCCGAGTACCGCCCCATATAGCTATCTCTTATCCTCCACTGAGCTCCCGCCAAAGCGTCACGAGGCGTAGGAATCACTAGCCTCTACATTGAGGCATGCTAGAGGCGTCGCGAGGAATCACTTAATGGTTCCGGGCGACTGGAAGACCACCTTCCGCATGCTCCTGAACCCCTGCACAATTTGTGATCTGGGAGGCCGAGTTCCGCCAGCAATGCTTTAGCAGGGCAGCCGCCTCCGGCGGCGCCCTACACCGCCGCTTACAGCTTTCACGGCCCGATGCCTTCCAGTAAGCAGCAATCAGGGTGTCCTGCCTGGGGCCACCCCTTCACGGTGCGCCTCTGAGTGCGCTTACAAGAGGCGTTTGTCAAGGTCCCCAATTCTGGCCAGCCCACACGGAGCTTCTCCGCCCATGCGGCAAAAGCCCCAAAGGGGAGCCCTATGCCGAGTTTGTGAACAGGCTCCAGGAAGGCGCTCAAGGAGGCAGGTAGAATTGCTTAGCGAAGGAGGCCCAAAGCAGGCTCCTCATGCGCTTCGCTAAAGAGAACGCCTCCACGGAGTACCCGCCGAGCAATCCGCGGGCCTGGGCAAAGATCCTAGACTGGCCGACATGCCCAAGGCTTGCCAGGACATCGGATCCTCCAGCCCACCAAGCTAGCCTCCCTCGCCCGCCCAGCACTCTCCGCCGGCGGGAGGCAGCCTCAGGATGACTGCTTTAACTGCGGCAGACCCGGACACTTCCGAAGGGAGTGTAGGCAGCCCGTGGGGGGGGCCTACAACCCCGATGGAGGAGGGTCCTCCCCCAAGAGGAGAAGGCCGCCCAAGACCCCGTGCCCACGGTGCCAGAGAGGCTTCCATTGGAGAAGCGACTGCCACGTCGGGGCTTCAGCCAGGCGTCTCCCCAGCCCAGGACCAAGGAGGAGAATGTAGAGCAGGCCAGACACCAAGGCCCACGCCCAAACCGCCCCCCTTTCGTGGTATCTCACAAGCTCGCGTGCACCCAGCCCGTCTCCTTCCAAGTTCCCGGATGTCGCTGTCGCCCCAGCCCAGTCTGGCTGACCCCATCCCTACCGGGGACTATTGGGCTGGTGCTGCCCCTAAGGCCTCCGCCCGGCTGAGCAGGGAGTGTTCATCATTCCCGGAGTGTCAGCTCCGCGCACCAGGGACCCATCCATCTCCAAATCTGGGCGAGACATCCCGCGGGAGTTGCCCACCAGAACCAGCTCTGCGCACAGCTGATCCCTCTACCCCATAAGCACCGCTGCCGATGGCCAATAAAGGCGACAAGCCCCGGCAGCCAACATGCGGCGCAACCAGCACCACCATCGCGAACGGTGGAAACACCCATCGGAAGCTCCCGCCCATACCGGGAGCTTCGCCATAGAGGGATGCATGTTTAGGGGCCTGGTGGACACCGGCGCTGATGTGACTGTCATCAGGACAGCCGAGTGGCCTGACCGGTGGCCGACAGAGGCTTGCCCGCACATCTGGGGGTTGGGGGGGAAACAAACCAGCGAGCCGGAGCGTCCGCCCGCTCACGGTCCCCAGCCCAGGACTGGAGCGACAACTCGCGGTACGTCCCATCATCTTGGACATCCATGTTAATCTCTGGGGAAAGGGGCACTCATGAGCCAGGTCAAAACGACCTTTAGTCTGGGATGGAAGTAAAATCCATCACACAGATCACTAATCCCGGTGTACCTCCGAACTGCCTTCGAACTTCTGCGGGAAACTACCCCCTTTTCTCTCCTTCCTTTTTCCCTCTGTCTTTCAACCGGTAGAGGCGGGAGGGCCAATTGGCTGACTGGCCCTCCCTGGATTAAAATCTGGAGCCGATCCTGATACCGCAGCACTGCCAGGACCGAGGCCCCAGTTTAAAAAGGAGGCTGCCGCGCCAGGTTAATACAGACCAGTTTGGAAACCTCCAGTGGTGATGGTATTATGGCACCATCATCACTTCTAAAGGCAGCTTGGCCGAAACCGCCCCTTAAGGAGTGGTTTTAGGCGGGAGGCCTTTCCCCAAGATAAGTCGATCTAGAAATTTTAGCACCATCCAGCCCCCCTGCGGTGGCCACCGGGTCTGGTAAGTACATTTCCGCTTACAAGAAAAACCCCCCCTCTGCATGGCGGGTCCTCTGCCCTCAGCTGCCTGAATTGCTTGTTCCCCCGAAGCACCCATCCCCACAAAAGAGCTCCGAAAGCCCCTTTCGTGCTACTGATTAAGCATGCATGCCCTGAATTCCCCCAGGGTCAGCCCACCCCCCCTGCCCTCTCTGTCATATAATTTTTAAGAGAAGAGGGATAGGCGGCCCCCAGCAGAATTGCACTACACGCAGTCTGCAAAATAGCCTCACACATTAAGCTCTTTCGAATAAAAGAAACTTCCGATCTTGATCTCCCGCCACCGGCTCTAGAACCCGAACCTGGCGGGACCCGGCCCCCTCCTATAACCTGGGGAAGGGGGTGTGTTTCAATCCCCATTCCTACAGGCTATAATGGATTCCGATTAAGCCATGCCGGGCCAGCCCATGGAATGGCGCCAGGAGGAAACCAACCCCATCCCAGAGATGGAACACATCTCTCTGAAGGATCCAGCCCAGCGGCCTCCAGCGGGAACGCCGGCGCCCGACGCCTTGACGGTTCAAAGACCTGGATGACCTGGGGAAACATCCGGCAACCACCAGCCAAGCCCAAGAGCTGCTTTCGTAGCAAACCACCCCGAGACACCCGAGAACCTCTGTACGCTCTCTTTGCGATGCGTCACCGCCAGCTTCGGTGACCACCATCCCTTGCCTGCTCTGCTGCACTCCTGCCCGATGGCGATCGGCCACCCCCTGACGAGCTTTCGCAGACCAACATCTGGGAGCAGTTTAGCTGCCACTGCCAATATCTCATCTTTCTGCCTGGAGCCCGGTACCTGGGAGTCGGGAGCCTGCTAAGCTCCTGCCTGCTCCCCGTTTACCGGCCCCTGGAGACTTCTAAGCGAGGTCTGGCGTAAACCCCTTTATGAATACTTCATCCATCAGAGGTACTCTATGAGCGCTGACTGGGAGGACCCGTCGTTTCAAACCCTCCCGGCCGGCGCTCTCTCACTTGTCACCAAGACTGTCGCTAATCATGGGTCCAACACCTGCGCCCGCATCTCCGGTAGCGACAAGACGCGGAACCGACCCGGGCCCATTCACCCGGTTCGACCGACTGGAACTGCACCGCGCCGCGGAGGTCATTCCCCGCGCCTACACGGAACATCTTGCTCCCAAAGGGTTGGTTCAGACTTCGCGGGGAGAGAACTTTCAACTACATCCCTGCTTTCGGCTCTCTGCCGGGACTCTTCAGTGTTGCCTTAATTAGCCTCACCATCGTCCTGCCTCAGGCTCCACCCCAGGAGCCAGTCGCCGCCGCCCGCTCAGCTCTGCCCCTTGGCCCCTCTTGCCGGAGCGATCGCGGTTGCCCACCTCTCCGAAGCGGAGGTTAGGTCTCCCTCGCAACTTCCCTAGTGGGAGTCCCCGGTTCGCTTCTTACAACGCTAAGACCATTGGCCCGGCTGGCCTGTGCCCGCTCACCGAAGTCCATCAGCTCTACCTCCATTGCTCTGGATGCTCTGGCCTCCGAGCAGCAGGAACTTCGTCAAGCGACCCTAGAATGTCGATGCCGCTATTGATTTACTTGTGCTATTATTACATCACCAAGGTTTGTGAGAGAATGTACATAATATGTGTTGTTTTAATCTTTCTGATAACTCCCAATTGATTCATGTATGAAAGTGCGTAAATTGCAAAAGGATGTATCCAGTCTAAAGTCTGATGTATTGCCCAAGTGGTGAGTCAGCCCTCTGGAGCTGGCTGCCGGGAGGATGGTTGAGTGCTATCATACAGCTCTGCATTATGGTTTGATTGTATGCCTCATCGTCGAGGTCTTGTATCGTTCAATGTGTATCTAATATGGCCCGCATAGCGTGTGTGTAAAAGCCCCTCGACTTTCCCCTGCCCTGCAACCAAGTTCTAATGTTGCTGCAAAACGCTCGGTCAACTCGACCAAAAAGCCCGGGAGGAGACAAAGCGTCCCCCTAAATCGCCCCCCTCAGCATTTCGGCCTCCCTTACAAAATGTCTTAAAAAAAGGAGGAGATGTAGTGGTGCACCGCTGACCCAGCAGCACCGTGGTCGAGCGCTGGAACACCCTGCAGCTCCCTCGGCCTTCTGGTCGCCTCGCACCCCCGCTCCTCATCCCCCTATGAGTCACGGGTCATGAACTGTCTGGCTCAGTCACCGGGAGCATGAGGACAATGGTCTTGCCCCCCAGGTGAGGATTAGGCTCAGGCGGCTGCAGCTCCCTCTCCTCACGTAGCCAGGTGAGATCATGCATCACCTGAGGATCTCCCGCCCTCCCGCTCTCCCGGAACTCCCTCCGTTCCTCCCTCCTACACGCCCCCGATAGAATGACAATAAAAGGTGCCAGGAACCAGCACGCGGGAGACTCGCTAGGAACACGGACCTCCGCGCTCCCGCTGCTGGCGATCTCCACCAGATGTTATCTCCGCGTCTCGTCTCGTTCTTGCGCTGACCACGTGGGTCGACTACAAGCAGGCTCCATCTTGAGCTAACATTAATATTAATTTTATAAGCTGCATTTTAATGGGGTAGGGTTTATTTTTATTAGAGCCATCTTAATTCATATTTATTGTATTTTAAATTGATTGTGCTCTATTTGTACTGTACACTGCCCTGAGCCCTCCGGGGGAGGGCGGTCTATAAACCCAATAAACAAACAAACAAACAAAAACACAACAACAACAACAACAACAACAACAACAACTATTCTTATGATGCCACCCAAGTTTGGAGAAGTTAGGTTATGGTCCCTCAAATGGGTAGCCCCCATCCCAGGTTAGCTCCCATTGAAAACAATAGGGATGGGGGCACCCCCTTTGGGGGTCCAGAGCTTTGCTTCCCCTGAACCAAACATCGCCAAGTTTGGATGGTATCATCAGGACAGTCTCTGAATGGTACCCTGAAATTTTGGTGCCGCTAGCCTTAAAAATGCATGGCCGGAACGTGAAGAAACACTTAAAAACGTTAAAAACACACAAACAACCCTGAAATGTTGGCGCCCCCCATGTGAACAAATGGGGGGCGCCCGGGGACAGAGGGTACCCCCTGTCCCTAGGCAGGAACGCCACTGCCAAGCATAGTTGCTTCTAAAAAGATCCTTAGAATCTGAGTTTTTCAAGCCATGGAGTTTTGGGGATCAATCATTAATTTTAAAAGTTTTTAGCACCAACCAGACCCTGGTGTGCAAACCTCTCCTGCATGATTCTGGATATTTTACTGGCATTTGCTCTCTTTCAGGGTTCCTTGCAGACATGCGCAGTGCTCAGAAGCTTGCGGCACAAAAAGCACTCTCAGATGCATTTCAGAAGATTCTCCTCATAGTTCTAGGTAAGGCTTTTAATTTATTTTTTTCCTGGAATTCCCTGTGGTTTACCATCCCATAGATTGGTTAGATGCCAGCTTAATGCCAGTGATGTCATATCCTCCAGGTGATGTTAAAGTGCAGTCAGATGAATTTGCATACACCTATGTGGTTTTGGAGGTACAGCTTGGGTGGACAGGGGGAAAGCAAGCAGAAGATGGTATTCCTTGTTGGAACAAGTTGACCAGCCTTTTCAGGGGTCTCAGCTCTAGGGTAGGGAGGCAAGATGGGCATGTGGCACCCCAGACTGTCTTAGCCTTCTTTCAGAGGTTGAGATGTCTGGAATGGGCTCTCAGTTGAAATTTGAGCCACCCCGGCCTGCCCAAGAGCAACTAACATCTCCGCCTTCCCTTCTCTTTCTAGGTGACTGCACTTTTCTTTCTCACGGTTGGAATCCTGAAGGAGAAGGAGGTCTTGGATAGGGAATAGCAACTGGGAGTCTTCATGTTAGATTTGGAGGAGGGCTTTCTCTCCTGATCCCTGGGTCACGTTTTCCTCCCTGTGCTATTTAAGGACAGCTCTCCTGCTTTCCTAAGCACATTCCATGGTCTGGAAGTTGATTCCGGATTGCCTTTCTAAAACATGCACCCCAAATCCCATTGCGAATAGCATCCCCCTACCTGAGTGGTTTTCACCTGTAGTGGCCCCATGTGGTTTGGGAAGAGTCGTGCAGTTATTTTTTCTAATATATTATTTTCATTATAAAGAAATATTATTGATATTGTATGTGTGTTGTCATACCAAGGAAGTTGCTGTTTCTCAAAAAATACCATGTAATCTTTCTTTTCATCTTGGAAAGGTGTTCTTGCCCCTTCCATCTGCCCACCCCCATTCCAATTGTTATCTTTACTGAGATTTCAAGTGAGGTGTCCCAAGTGGTGGTGAAGAGATAGACCAGAGGTGTCCAACTCCTGGTGCTTCAGACCATGGACTGTTCATCCACTGCCCATGCTGGCATGGCTAATTAGACTGATGGGGAATTGTGGCCCATGACCATCTGAAGAAAAGCCAGAGTTGGACACCCCTGGGATAGGCTAATCTCACAAAGCTACAAGAGGCTGAAGAGCTCCGAAGCCCGGTCCAATTCTAAGAATGCCCGATATGATCCGTCCAGATCAGCGCACATCATGTTTGGTGTATAAACCCTGCCTCCAACTGAGAACCTGTCACGCCTAGGATGTGACGTCCATCCATCCTGGGCTCTGAATTAGGGCCTGTGTCACTGTTGCCAGAGAGACAGCCATACTATAGTGCTCATAGTTTTGCTTTATGATGTAATGGCCAATCACAGTGTTCACAATACACACACACATCCGTGTTTGCTGTGTGGCACGCAAAGGTCCCCTCTGCAAGCTGGGCCCTGTTGCTCTGTCTTCTGCCCACCTTTTTACTCTCAATCCTGCTGGCGCCTGTTATAAGGCTTCTCGTGAGGAGGACAGATCACACCCAAACATTCTTTGATGCTATCAACGTCAGCCATTGGCTACAAATTCTTCTAAAAACCCACATATTTGTTTTGGTTCAAGAATGATACAAAAGGCTGAAGAGCTCCGCCTTCCGGTCCAATTCTAAGAATGCCGGATTTGATCCGTCCAGATCAGCGCACATCACTTTTGGTGTATAAACCCTGCCCCCAACTGAGAACCTGTCATGCCTAGGATGTGACATCCATCCATCCTGGGCTCTGAATTAGAGCCTGTGTCACTGTTGCCAGAGTGACAGCCATACTATAGTGCTCAAAGTTTTGCTTTATGATGTCACGGCCAATCACATAAAACACCAGATGCTTCATACCCCGACTCAGTGCTAATATAAAAGCCCTTCTTTGGCATATGATCATGACACTCATGAGGAAAACCCTTGGATCAGAATGACTAAATTTTACAGTTTCTTGCCCTGCAAAATCCCAGGTGGCAGCATATTACCACAAGAAGTTCTTTCCTCCTTTAAAGAAAATACTTAAAATATGTCATAGAAATATGTCATAGAGATATGAAAATAGGTACAAAGCCATCCATATATATTTGCTTTTTAGACATAAATAATACTGTGGTATAATTAATAAATGAAATTTTGAATGAAATAAATGTTTTAATGAAATAAATGTTAAAGTCCACAAGTGACAGAGTACATCTGCTGGGTAAATCTGGAACTGGGATACCGATGCCCATGTTCATCATTTGGGGCAGGTGAGATTTTCCCACAATCCACCATGAAGTGCCATTCAATGTTAATAATGTCCATGACACCCAGTTTCTGACGTTCTTGATTGGCAAGACAAATAGCTAAGATGGGTGACACAGCCGCTGCATGCTGCATTCTGTCAAGAAAAAGGGAATCCAGAGGGGAAGGAAGGAAGGAGCGCCGCAGCAGCACTGTTGTCCTCTTGATGATATTCATGGCCCGGCTTCTCCAAAAGACCAGCTTCACACATCCCTGCAAGGTGGCAACAGTGTAAGCAGACTGGCTTCTACAATCACTTCCACCCATTCATCCACCATTCACTCATTCATCATCCAAACCCCCATCCACCCACCATTCACCCATTCATCATCCAGACACGCCAGTGATCCACGCTGGAAGCAAAGCTTCGCAGCAATGAAAAACCCCCATCCATCCCACATTAACCCATTAACCCATTAACCCATTAACCCATTTATTTATTTATTTATTTGTTAGTTAGTTAGTTAGTTAGTTAGTTAAACTTATAGTTAAACATTCATTCATCCATTCATTCATCCAGGCTTCAGGTCATGAGTCACCAGCTGCCTACATTGCAAGTCTCCGCACCCGCAGGAGAACTTGCCTTCCTGATCTCCTCCCATCCACAGGATCACCCTCCTCTTCTGTGTTTCCACTCGCCTCCTCCCTTGTCTGCTTTGAGCCGCACTCTTGCTGCCTGGTGGAGAAACAGAGGGAGATTCAGGACCTACGAGCCTGTTTGAGAACTCAGGGGCAGTTTGACTTCAGCCTATTGGGTTCCTTCCCAGGACCCTTGGCAGCTCTCTGGAAGGAAGAGCACACAACAAGCCCTATAGGCAACACACCAAAATACATTAATTATTCATTAATCAGTTACTACTTATCTTCACACTTCCTCCACAATGTCCTTGGGTCTCCTGTCCAGAATTTTATCTTCAGTCCTCACAGCACAGTTTAAGTCTTACATCTCAGTGGGGATGTAAGCCCACCTACACCACGTCCTGTTCTGACCCCCTGGGTACCACTCCACACTGACCCTTCCAAGCTGGAGAGATCATACCCCAGGACCATTTGTGGATCCCTCCTCTTCCCACCTCTTCCTGTTGCTGGACTGAGTGCCCCTGAGCTTGCCATCCTCTGAAGTTAGCAGTGCTCCCATGGTAACAAGGCGTCCTTTGTCAAGCTGGGACTGTGATGTCACAAGAGCCCAGAGGTCACTGCTGCTAAAGGTCATGGAAATCAGCCCCTCCCCATCATCCATCTGGTCACACAGCAGCAAAGAGATATGGGGCTACCTCTACCCCTTATGATGGGAGAGGGGGGCTGGGGAAAGAGCCAATGGTTAGCCGCTCTTGTGAATTTGGAATCATGTTCCAGTGAACTGCCTACCTTATTGACTTGGCCTCCAGTGGCTTCCTCCACAAGCTCTTTATATTAGCAGCCGTATGAACTCTACAGGGTTTCCCCATTCAACTGGAGGTTATGAACATTAAAGCACAAGCAGAATAAATGAACGATGGCTTTTGCTTCAAAGGGAGAAGTCTTCAGCTCAGGCCTGGGGGTGGTGGGGCTGGTTCCAGGTGATGGCAGATGAAATCAAGACTGCTTCTGAGAGGCAGCGTGGTGTAGTGGTTAAGAGCAGGTGGACTCTATCTGGAGAATTGTGTTTGATTCCCCACTCCTCCACAAGAGCAGTGGTGAACTGGATTTGTTTGGTGAACTGGATTTGTTTCCCCACTCCTACTCATGAATTTGTTTGGTGAACTGGATTTGTTTCCCCACTCCTACTCGTGAACTGGATTTGTTTCCCCACTCCTACTCATGAAGCCTGCTGAGTGACCTCGGGTGAGTCACAGCTCTCTCTGAACTCTCTCAGTCCCACCTACCTTACAAGGTGTCTTTTGAGGGGAGAAGGGCACTTATTTCCTGCAGGGCTGCTTGTGTGAGTCCAGAGAAAGACCACTACCACAGTGCCTCCTGTTGAAACCTCTACCACAGAGCTGGGCATAACAGAAAGCCCCATTGAAGTCTACCCCAGATTCTCCCTTTAAGGTAGATTTAAAAGAAGACTCAGATCTCCCTAGTTTAAACATCATTGAAAGTGATGCTGTTTGGGGGTGGATTCCACTGGAGGTTTTTTGTGAGAGATCATGCTGACATTTGTTTGGTAAATGTTTCGCTGGGGGTGATTTGTGAGAGATTTACATGCTTAATACCGACTTGCACTGGCTTGGAGTTGTTTCTCAGGCTAACAACCTACCTCATAGGGTTGTTGTGATTAGGAAATTAGGAAAAGAGTTGGTGGGGAGAGAGCCATGTATGTTTTGCTGGGAGTGGGAGGTGTTTTGTGAGCTGGTACAAAAATCATTGTTTGGTCATGGTGGGGGAGGGTGGCCGCCCATATGCCGGGCGGGGGGGGGGGGCACCAAACTCAGGTTTTGTCCCCGGGCACCAGTTTGCCTAGGTATGCCCCTGCCCAGCAGTTGAGGGCTAATTTATATGATCCTTGGTTTGCACTGAGAAGTGGGCTGACTTTAGTGCAAGATGTTATGGAGAAATCATCTGCTTTTGGCAGCAGACATCCTGCTCCTTGTTTGAATGGAGTGAGTTCAAAAGGTCAACTGCTAATTAATATATGTTTCCACATGAGCTCAGGGCCACATCAATCTGCTCTGAGTCATGCTTTTTGCTACAAGAAAATGAGAGAGCCTCATAATTACCAGTCAATTTGATCTCATCAAACAGATAGTAAGAACGCATAACAAATTCAGCATTCTTCTACTATTCATTTATTTCATAACACCTACAATGCATTGAATGGTTTGCATTTTCTTTAGACCAATTTCACATGGGCCACTCAAAACCTTTTAAAGCCTGTTTTCCAGTTTGAGAGTACATGAAATGCAATGTTCTAGGATCCAGGAATACAATCCCCTGGGGAGCACCTTACCTCCCTCCTGCTGAGGAAGATATGTCTTGATGCTGAAGCCAATAACCTCATGCTTGGATTTGAACACCAACACCTAAATTCCAACCACCCCTAGTGAATCAAAGGCCCTTTGTACTTACAGCACAACTGAGAGGCAGATGCTTTGCAATCCTTGTGTCGCAGTTGGGGGGGCGGGGGGGCGGGCGGGCGGGCGGGAGGGAGGGAGGGAGGGTTGTGTACCATCTTTTCTTTCTCTGCATCTTTTTCTTTGCAAATTACTGTCCTGAGAAGTATTCCTATCCATAATGATCTGCCTCTGTTGCCATCATGAAACCTCCATTTTGGGAGACTTCATGCCACCATTTTTGTGGCCATCTGTGGTCTAGTGTTAGTTAGCTGACCTACCTCCATTAAACTAGGTAGTCAACAAAGAATAAAGGAAGCAGTCTGCCACGGGGACTGTTCTGCTTCCCTCCACACAGCTCAGGAGGACAGGGAGGAAGGAAGGAAAGAAGGTAGAGGTAGCTGTGGAGACAGAAATAAGGAAGATTTGCAAGAGTTTTCTTAATGAACCGCGAGGCTTGTCAGTTTTGTTTGGTTCATCATCCCATCACTAGACTGTTAAAGTGAAAGGAAAAAAAGCCACACCAGAGGTTAAGTGGGAACAGTTGACTTCATCTGCCTTCTGATGAACACACAGAGTGATTTCAGGAGGAGTGTAGGGAAGAACTACCCTTGATCTGGCTTGAGGAGATTCACCTTTGTGGCACTCATCCCTCAGGTTCTGAGATGTACACTCATATGGCTTTAAATGCACTTGTATCCGGCACTTTTAAAGGGAAATATGCCATATTTATTACAGAGCTTTTGGTACAGCTGAAAGGAGTGAAAAGAGAGCAGACAACTAGACCTTAGCAATGTTCAGTGAACTGGAAATTGACCCCAGTCAAAAGTTTGTTTGCTTCTTTGTTTTATGTGCACACATACACAAAAGCAATGCTGCATACAATCTGAAATAAAACAAACACTGGACCAAAGATGCTGCTTAACAACTCCCATTCTCCTTCCACTTCTTCACACTGCAGTCAGATTTCAAATAAAATGAAAGGGAGAAACTTTTTTTCCTTTGAGAAGACTTTGATTTCTTGGATCAGCAACTGTCAAATCTCTTATTTCTAGTCTTCTATTAGCAATATTCTCTGGTCCAGTGAACATTCCATTCCTTGCTAATTCAAGGCTGCACCCAAAGATGGAGGTGTGGCAGCCTTAAATTTAAGGAACTGGAAACGTGGGTTTTAAAATATCAGAAACTCTGTGATCAGCTGAGATTGGAAAGTGGGTAGGAGTAGAAAGTGCACTCTCACCAGCCAAAGCATGACAAATAAGAGAAGACGCCTAGGAAAGTATTCCTCTAGGAAAATGTAGAAAATGCTGTAGAAAATGGAGTACAAACTCCATAATGAATCCCACACCATTTAAAACCACACATCTTGCCAGGGGGTATTTG
This sequence comes from Sphaerodactylus townsendi, assembly GCF_021028975.2. Lineage (NCBI taxonomy): Eukaryota > Metazoa > Chordata > Lepidosauria > Squamata > Sphaerodactylidae > Sphaerodactylus > Sphaerodactylus townsendi. Next base: position 135,456,586 of record NC_059429.1, on the reverse strand, counting down.
TAAGGTATTATGGGGTTGAATCCAGGCCTCGTTTTGGAATGTTATGGGCCAGCACTAGGGTTGTCCCTCAAAGATAAAGTGGGATATAATACCATAGAGTCCATCCTCCAAATCAATCATTTTCTCCTGGGGAATTGATCTCTGTTGTCTACAGATCTGTTGTAATTCTGGGGGGTCTCCAGGCCTTACTAGGAGATTGATAAACCTAGCTACCACTGAGCAAGCTGTTGGAGGTGTATCTTTTCACGCATTCCTATGTGATGGCCTTTCCAAACATAGGTGGCACTATGTATTACATGACGGAGGGGAAATTCCTCAGCCATAAAAATAAGTCTTTTTAAATGTTCAAATAATTTCACTTTTTTTTTAATTAGCTGGACTTGTTTTTTTTCTCGTATTTCTGGATCTTGCTATTTTATGAATGAACAAACTCTACGCTGCCTTTATTGATTTAAAGGCTGCCTTTGACTCTTTGCCAAGAGTACTTCTCTGGGCAAAACTGGCTGCCCTCAACATTGATGCCAGACTCCTGTTTTAAATTAGGCAACTGCACACAAATACCAGGTGCCGGATCAAGTGTTCCCATGAAGGCCTTTTGACAGACAGTATTCTAATTTCCAAAGGGGTCAAACAGGGCTGCGTACTGGCCCCCACTCTTTTCAATCTTTTCTTAAGTGCCTCCCCTGTGCTCTCTCAGCAGTGAACAGCCATGCCCCAAAACTGGGTACAGCCCATGTTTCAATTCTGCTCTATGCAGATGACGCTGTCCTTCTCTCTCGATCCAGAGTTGGCCTCAGACGCTTAATGAAGTGCTGTGTGGATTACTGTGAATCCAACCGACTGACAATTAATTATGAAAAAAACAAGGTATTGGTCTTCTCTAGGCGCTTTAAGAAGCTCACATGGGCAATGAAAAGCACCCAAATTGAACAGGTTAAGTGCTATAAGTACCGTGGCCTCTTATTCTCTTTTAACCTTTCATGGGCAACCCATAGGAAGGCTGCTCTCTTAGCTACATCTAACAGTATGTCAGCATTACTATGTTTCTTTTACAGCAGTGGCCACTCCTTTATCCCTCCTGCCCTCAAATTTTTCAATGCCAAAGTCGCCTCGAGATTGCTTTACGGAGTCCCAATTTGGATTCAAGCTATTAACCACTCCTTGAATTCTCTTCAATCCAAACTTTTTCATAAGATAACTGGACTTCCAAATGGCATGCCCTATGCAGCCCTTTGTCTGGAGTTAAGTCAAAACTCCTTAGAATCAGCTGCTTGGCTGAGGGCTTTTAGATTCTGGCTGCAAATTCATTTTCTCTTGGACTGTAATTCCCTGGTCCACCATCTGCTCTCTGACACCCATTCCAACCCCTGGTTTTCCATAATTGAAGAAAAAATGGCCTCTATTGGACTGTCAGTAGATTCACTTTGCCCTTTGTCCTATTCAGAAGCTTGTAGAAAATTAAAAGGTCAACTATTGGATAGAGAGTTCTCTACCCTAATCACCGAAGCCAAGAAAACGTGCCCCCCCCCCTGTATTTTTCTCTCCCATTTGAACAGGGCCACTTGGTACACTACCTGTATTGCTTAATAAACCCTGCTCAAAGGAGAGCCATAATGCTCACCAGGTTTGATGTTATGCCTTCTGCCTTGTTACATGGCAGATTTAATAAGCAAGAAAAGGCTAAAAGATTGTGCCCATGTAATGATGGCTCAGTTGAATCTCTGGCCCACCAATTACTACACTGTCTCAGATTCAAGCAAATCAGATCCAAGTATGTGAATCTTACTCCTTTACATTTACCCGATCTCCCCGATTTAATTAGATTACACTACTTGTTGGACAATCCTGATTTTTCTCTCTGTATGGCAGACTTTCTCCTGGAAATTACTAAATGCCAGTAGATTTCCTTCGACTTAACATTTATTTCTTGTATTGTATATGCTTTTTAATCCGTTTTTATTATTGTTGTACTGTTGTCTATGCCAATAAAGGCTTGCTAAAAAAATTAAAATGAATGAACAATGATAATCAGAATATCTTACCTCTTCTCCTCCCACAGTTTCTCTTTAAACCCCTTAATCACTTTCTTTTCTCTTTGGCAATTGTTTACATCTTTTCTTCGTTCTTCTGCTTGGCCAGAGGCAGTTTTTTCTTTGGCAATTTGCTATCATGTGAAAGGATGATATGGGGTCTAATTAATAGATTAATTAGTTGTACAACATTCTTAATGGCCTGTTAAAGAGGAAAAAATCATTCAGAGACATTTTTCCCTTGTGTAGTATAATTTATGACTGGGTCATAAAATGTTTTATCTGCTGGTTCTCTGCATACTAAAAAGGTGTTGTCAGTTTACATTTTCAGTTAGTTGTCTGAATAAATAATGATTTAAAAAACAAGGTTTAGTGACATTTTTGTAGCTATTATGACAGCATAAGGAAGCACTCCTCACTGGGAATGAAAGGGCTTTTTAATAATGAATGTTGTTTGATGGTCATCATATACATTGAGGGTGACAGATTCTTCTCATCATGCAACAGTGCTTGCACTGATATCAAATTGTAGTACGCCATTCCTTCATATTGGCTAAATCTTATATGAAATTTTATCAGCTTTATTTTCTATTAGATAGATTCCCTTAATTGTACTGGGAAACCCATAGCTAGATGGTAAACATATCTTACCATAATATGGAGATTTAGGGGGAGAAGCCTGAAAAGAGTGGAATTTGGGGAGGGGAGGGACTTCAATGGGCATAATGCCACAGAGTCATCCACCTTCCCAAATGGCCATTTTCTCCAGGTGAACTGAACTTTGTCACCTAAACATTATTTATGATAGAAGGAGATCTGCAACCTCCCACCTGGAGGTTGGCTGCCCTATGTGAGAGAAAGCCAAGCTAGGAAGTTACTTGTGAAGACTTCCTTTTAGAAGAGGACTGTAGTGAATTATGGGTACATGATTTCTCTCCATACTACAGTGAAATCAGAAGAACAGCAGAATGAAAAGGCTAGGTATACATTCTAGGAATTCATTGGGATAACCTTATAAGTCTACAAGTTTAGGACTACACAGTTGGTGTCGCTTTTTGTCATAACATAAAAAGAACCCACCTAGATCAGCCCAGAGCATCACCCCACATACACACACAACAGCATGATGTCACATCCAGTTTTTGCCAGAAGGGATTTGTGCACCAGCATGATGTCAGCACACCTGTCCCTGTTCCCTGAATGGTCCCTGGGATTCCAGGTGGCAGACTGGCAACCCTATCTGGAGGTCCTACAAACAACATATTAGTCCTGATGTTGTCTCCTAGCACTGGTATTCAGAGGCTTACTGCCTCTAGATGCAGAAGTTCCCTTAAGTCATACTGGCTAGTAGCCACCTATTCTATCCATAAATCTAATGTCCTTTTAAAAACATCACTATATCCACTGGAAATGAACTTCACAATTTCACTACCCACTGAGTAAAGAAATACTTCCTTTTGTCAGGTAGAAAAACCTCCAATTTACCAGCCTTCTGAAAATTAGTGTATGTAAATCAGAGCACTTGAAGAGGACTAGTTAGCTGTTTGGTGGAATATCTATATCAGATACTATTTTAGATATTATATAAAGCACAATTTAGTCTTTAAAGTTCATGCAAGTGAAACCCACCATGTATGGATATTAAGAGAAAAAAATCAGGATTTTTTGCGACTGCTCCACATGATAGATGTGATATCCTGCATTCTACGCATAGGGAATCTGCTCAAGTACAAAATGTCCCTTAAGGAATTGCCCTTTTTGAAAAAAACCACACACCACCAACACGATGATTGCATACTATTCATATGAAGCAGAATCCTTTAGAAAAAAATTCTTAAGAAATCAAGAAACATATATCAAAAGATTTCATTATCTGGGGCCTGAGGAATCATTATGGGGCAAGGGACAATGTGAGAATCTCATATACACCAACTATTTCCCCCTCTAGGATTCTCATTTCCAATTATTCTCAATGTGGCACCCACTGGTGACATGGTGCCTGTCAATTTGCTTCTTTGTGCCCACTTATTTCCCCAAAGCATCTCTTCAGTCATTTTGTGGTTAGCCACATCCCACCCATCCCCAATAACAATTTTATGGTGGCACCCTCTGTCCATTCTCACAATTCAAGCTGCATAGAGACTCAGCAGGATGACTATTGTAAACTTGAAGGTCACAAGCAGAATAACCTCTTTTCCCTTTGGAGCATATTAAGCCTTATGAGGTCTTCCTCTCCCCCCCCCCCCAATATGACTAATTATCAGGACATATTTTTCTGAACACTACACAGTCTCCAAAGAATATAGAAACAACTCAGTTTTACTGCTTTCTTGCTTAGCATAGCATGTCTGTGTGTTAAGTGTCAAGTCACCTCCAACTTATGGTGATCCTATGAACTAATTACCTGCAAAACATCCTATTTTGACCTGTGTTGCCAGACTATCCTATCTTGTCAGAACTTGGAAGCTAGGCAAGGTTGACCCTGGCAAGTATCTGGATTGGAGAACTCCAAGGAATACTTTTCCTAGTTTTATTGTATTTTCCAGTAAATCTTGTCTTCTCTTGACCAAAGTACAATAGTCACAGTTTAATCATTGTAGCTTCTATGGAAAGTTCAGGCTTGATTTGATCTATATCACACTTATTTGGGGGGTTGGGGTTGGCAGTCCATGGTATCCATAAAACTCTCACCCAACACCACATCTCAAATGAATCCACATTCTTACTGTCAGCTTTCTTCATTGTCCAACTTACACACCCATACATAGTAATGAGGAATGTAGTGATGCACTGCTGACCCAGCAGCACCGTGGTAGAACGTTGGGACGCCAATGGACCTACGGCCTTGCTGGTCGCACCGCACCCCCACTCCTCATCCCCCTATGAGTCCCGCAGATGGAACTGTCTGTAGCTCTCTGATCACAGGGCGCATGGAGACAATGGTCTTGCCCCCAGGTGAGGATTAGGCTCAGACGCTTACGCTCCTCTCCGCACGTAGCCAGGTGAGATCATGCATCACATGATGATCTCCAGGTCTCCCGGTCTCCCGCTCATCTCCCTACCCACCTCCTTTACACGCCCACAAGGAAACACTAATAAAAGGTGCGAGAGACCAGCACAGGGCAGAGTTGTCAGGATCATGAAAACCCGCGCTTCCTGTTGCTGACGCTCTCCGCCAGATGAAACCTCCTCCGCGTCTCGCCTATTCCTTAGCGACGACCCTGCGGGGTTGACTACAGAGGAACACCATAGTATGAATGATCTCGATCTTGGTCACTGCTAACACATCCTAACACTATAAAAAAAATTCCCATGCACCTCCATGGCTGCCCTTCCCAGTCTCAATCTCTTTCTGATTTCTTGGTTGCCGTCTCCCATTGTTAATGGAGCCAAGGAATAGAAAATCTTGAATAATTTTTATCACTTCCTCCTCCTTAAAATAGTTTTAACTCATCTGTAATCATTACTTTTGTCTTCTTTATATTTAGTTGTAATCCTGCACTGGTGCTTCCTTTTTTGATTTTCATCAGCAGTCATTTTGAGTCTTCACTATTTTCTGCCAGTAATATAGAGTCATCTACATATCTCAAATTGTCTTCCATGATTGGAGCCAGATATTTACTAGATGTACTGATGAGCACAGTCTAAAGAAACTACCCTGTTTCCCCGAATATAAGACATCCCCTGAAAATAAGTTTTTACTGAAGTGCGAAATATAAGGCATCCCCCGAAAGTAAGACGTAGCAAAGTTTTTGTTTGGAAGCATGCCCATCGAACAGAACACAGAAAAATAAGACATCCCCTGAAAATAAGACATAGCGCATCTTTGGGAGCAAAAATTAATATAAGACACTGTCATATTTTCGGGGAAACACAGTATAACCTTTTGGGATAGGAATGAAAAGAGGAAAGGGGGGTGATGCTTTAAAAAGGGATACAGTTAAGACTATGGAATATTAAAATAGGAACATACACAATTCAGTGTTCTGCTGTTTGATATCAGACAACCTGATTAGGCTGATAGATTCAATCTGAAATTAGAGAACCATTCCTAGGAGCTATCCTGAACTTCTTCCAGAGTTGCTTCAACCCTGCAGTGTCAACTAGCATGGGTCTAGAGACTCTAGAAGATAACACGTGCAAACAAATATAGTGTTCTATTCTTGTATTGTTCCACAGCCTTGCCATTTCCTGGTCCATTCTTTGCATGAGCATAAGATCAGCCAAGGCAGGTTATCAGATATCAAACAGTTCAACATTGAATTGTGTTTCTTCCTGTTTTGATATTCTAAATTAAATACTGAAGTCTAACAGAGAAAAAAACAAGGATTCAAATGCCAGCCATGCTGATTCATTGACAAGTAAATTATTAGCAAAATAATTATTGTTAGAGAGCCAGATTAGGATCTGAGAATCCTGGATTCAAACCTCCCATATGCCACCCTGAACTTGTTAGAGAAAGGCTGAGATAAAAAAATATGATGGACAGAATTTTCTCTAATGCCATGTTAACAATTTTTGCATTTACACAAGACAAAGAGGGATGATCCATGTGATGTCAGTGTCCATTGTGGTACCTTTATATTTAGGCAATGACCTTCAGCCTGAAGCAAGCCATTAATTTAAAGCAACTGCTGCACCTAGTACCAAAAGGCTTACATGCTACCCCTTAGGGATCTGTTAGGGACAATCTGTGATTTTACCATGGCTTAGCCCCCTAGTGGTCTGCTGGTGAGAAGGGTACTCTAGGCAATGTATCATGTTGCCCAGGATGCTCCTTTCTAAAATGATGCTACTATTGCCACTGTACCTCATAGAGATTTTTTAGAATACCAGAACTGCATGCCCTTGAAGTCCTTACCAGCACATCTTTCTAAAACTAGGGCTCATTCCACACATGCAGAATAATGCACTTTCAAACTGCTTTCAGTGCTCTTTGAAGCTGTGCGGAATGGCAAAATCCACTTGCAAACAGTTGTGAAAGTGGTTTGAAAACGCATTATTTTGCGTGTGCGGAAGGGGCCGCTAGGTTTCCACATTGACTTCCAATGCAATGTATATCTTCAGCAAAGGGATGAAAAAAGATGAAGTGACATCACTCTGTGTTTTATCATCCATGACTAAGGGAGATTTTCAATTTTCATTAGCAGTTCAATTTGTGTGTCATTCTAGGCTTGTTTGTTTTTTGAGTCCAGGAATGGCACACAA
>NC_059429.1:135431698-135449254 GCF_021028975.2 Sphaerodactylus townsendi | reverse complement strand
ATACATTGAAGCCACTATAGCAGCATACGTGTGTCTTGTACTTTTTTCGGTCCATTTTTGACACGTTCTTTAAGACGCACGTTTTCATTCATAAATGACCTTGGGCTAGTCACAGCTTCTCGGAGCTCTCTCAGCCCCACCTACCTCACAGGGTGTTTGTTGTGAGGGGGGAAGGGCAAGGAGATTGTCAGCCCCTTTGAGTCTCCTGCAGGAGAGAAAGGGGGATATAAATCCAAACTCCTCCTCCTCTCCTCCTCCTCCTCCTCCTCCTTCTTCTTCTTCAGAGAGAACATGATAACCATGCTTAGATATTTGAAGGGATGTCATGTTGAAGAGGGAGCAAGCTTGTTTTCTGCTGCCTCAGAGCCAACACGGAGTAATGGATTCAAGGTGCAGGAAAAGAGATTCCATCTAAAAGAGATTCCATTAGGAAGAACTTCCTGACCATCAGGGCTGTTCGACAGTGGAATTCACTGCCTCAGAGAGTGGTGGAGTCTCCTCCTTTGGAGGTTTTTAAACAGAGGCTGGATGAACATATGTCAGGACAGGAGTGCTTTGATGGTGTTCTTGCATGGAAGGAGGTTGGACTTAATGGCCCTGGTGGTCTCTTCCAGCTCTATGATTCTATAGAGTCCACCCCCAAATCTCCCAGGTTTCCCAACCCAGAATCGACAAGGATAGAGTGGGAAAGAAAGCCCCACACTGCTTGTGGATGAACGTGACGCTCCATCTCTCCTCAGTGCCCGGCCATGAAGGATGTCTCACCTTCGGGGAGCTGCAAGGTCAGCCGTGCGTTTGCATGAAGGGGCGCTTTCACCTGTATGAGGGATACCCTCTTTGGAAGGTAGGCCACCAGGGGCTCAGTTACCCCTTACAAAGACCTGTCAGAGGCCAAGGAAAATCAGAAGTTGTCCTAGTTTGGAAGCGACGGGAGAAGCAGCTCTCCCCCCCCCCCCCGCCCCACGCCTCCCTTTTTACCTTACCTGGTGAGTGTGACTGTGACTCCTTCCCCTCCTCGCAAGCTTTACAGCCACCCAGTAACAGGTTCCCATGGTGGTGGGATTCAAACAGTGGCGTAACGCCAATGGGGCTGGGCGGGGCACGACGGGGGCGTGGCCGGGCATTCCAGGGGCGGGGCATTAATACTTTCTCTGTTACTGTAAAAAACTCTTACTGTAAAAAAAAAGTTCCTAATTTCCAGCTGGGATCTTTCTGTCCATAATTTAAACTCATTATAGCAAGTGCTATCGTCTACTGCCAACAGAAACAACTACTTCTCCTCTACTTGACTGCCTGTCAAATACTTGATCTGAGATTGCAAATGCCTGTCAAATACTTGATCTGAGATTGCAAATGCCTGTCAAATACTTGATCTGAGATTGCAAATGCCTTAACAGACCAGGTGATCGGGAGCAACAGCCGCAGAAGGCCATTGCGTTCACATCCTACATGTGAGCTCCCCAAGGCACCTGGTGGGCCACTGCAAGTAGCAGAGAGGTGGACTAGATGGACTTTGGTCTGATCCAGCTGGCTTGTTCTTATGTTCTTATGTTCTTACTTAATACTTTCAAATACTTAATTTTGTTCCTAGAAATCAAAAGATGGATACTTTCCTTGAACAAGAAACTTGACCATATTTCTAAAACATGTTTTTAAAACAGCCCAACAGGGAGAATTATCTCCCATTTTCTACCTTCGCTAACCAGCCACATAGGAAACAACAGGACTTGATCCTCTTTGATCTGAGATTGCAAATGCGTTAACAGTCCAGGTGCTCGGGAGCAACAGCCGCAGAAGGCCATTGCGTTCACATCCTGCATGTGAGCTCCCAAAGGCACCTGGTGGGCCACTGCGAGTAGCAGAGAGCTGGACTAGATGGACGCTGGTCTGATCCAGCTGGCTTGTTCTTCTTATGACTTTATGATTTTTGAACCTAGTGGAATTTCTAACGGAAAAGCAGATCCAATGAGTAACCCCCTCTCGGCACACACAAATAATTAGTCACCCACTCTTGGGAACTGGTGAGAACCTGCTGGATCCCACCTCTGGTTAAGGCATAAGGGGGCGAACAGGTGAAGGTGTCTGTGGTAGTGGGTTTCACCAGCTCCAGCAGCTGCCCAACCTCAGGGTATGTTGATCCCAGCCCTGAGAAGAGAGAAAGGACATCTCAGCCCAGCTGGTGGCAGCGAGCTCTCTGCCAGCGTGGTGTAGTGGTTAAGAGCAGGTGGATTCTAATCTGGAGAACCAGGTTTGATTCCCCATTCATCCACTTGAGTGGCGGAGGCTTATCTGGTGAACCAGATGTGTTTCCGCACTCCTACATTCCTGCTGGGTGACCTTGGGCTAGTCACAGTTCTCTCAGAACTCTCTCAGCCTCACCTGCCTCACAAGGTGTCTGTTGTGGGGAGAGGAAGGGAAAGGAGCTTGAAAGCCACCTTGAGTCTCCTGACAGGTGAGAAAAGGGGGATGTAAATCCAAACTCTTCTTCTTCTGTTTCTTCTTGCAGGTCACCTTCCCGGTCCGGGTATTTAAACTCTTGGGCATACAGATTCTGCTGGTGACCAATGCGGCTGGAGCGTTGGGGGAGTCGTATCGCATCGGGGACCTCATGATTATCCGGGACCACATCAACTTGCTGGGCTTGGCAGGGCAGAACCCATTGCTGGGCCCCAATGAAGAGAGGTATGTGTTGCGTGGTGGAAGCCCGGCCAGAACGTTGTGCTTCCATCTGGGGCCTAGAACCTCCTCTTTCCCTTCTTGCCCACTCTCTTTCTGAGTGCTCACTCCAGGGGTCCGCATTGACCCAGCCAGAGTGGCAATAGAGTTGCCAGCGCACCGAAGTGGTTAAGAGCGGCTGACTCTAATCTGATGAACCAAGTTTGTCTCCACACTCCTCCACACGAGTGGCACACTTTTATCTGGTGAACTGGATTTGTTGAAGAAGAAGAAGGAGAAGGAGAAGAAGGAGAAGAAAAAGGAGAAGAAGGAGAAGAAGGAGAAGAAGAAGAAGAGGAGGAGGAGAAGAAGAAGAAGAGGAGGAGGAGGAGGAGGAGGAGTTTGGATTTATATCCCCCCTTTCTCTCCTGTAGGAGACTCAAAGGGGCTGACAATCTCCTTGCCCTTCCCCCTCACAACAAACACCCTGTGAGGTAGGTGGGGCTGAGAGAGCTTCGAGAAGCTGTGACTAGCCCAAGGTCACCCAGCTGGCGTGTGTGGGAGTGCCCAGGCTAATCCGAATTCCCCAGATAAGCCTCCACAGCTCAGGCGGCAGAGCTGGGAATCAAACCCGGTTCCTCCAGATTAGATACACGAGCTCTTAACCTCTTACGCCACTGCTGAGAGATGGATTTATATCCACCACCACCCTTTCTCTCCTGTGAGGACACTCAAAGGGGCTTACAAACTCCTTTCCCTTCCCCCCTCACAACAAACACCCTGTGAGGTGGGTGGGGCTGAGAGAGCTCCGAAGAACTGTGACTAGCCCAAGGCCACCCAGCTGGTGTGTGTTGGAGCGCAGAAGCTAATCTGGTTCACGGGATAAGCCTCCACAGCTCAAGTGGCAGAGCGGGGAATCATTCCTGGTTCTTCCAGATTAGAGTGCCCCTGCTCTTAACCGCTACGCCACTGCTGCTCTCATTGAACTGCGCCCTGGTCTCAAACTCCATGTGGAGTTCAGGTGGGATGCAGTTGCGGGGGGTGGGGGGGGCTCAGCTATGCGGTCCCCCCCCCCCCCGCACATGGCCTGCTAAAGTGGTAACTGGGGCTCATACACACCCTCATTAAGCTATTGCTGGGGTTGTACGGCTGGTGGGTGGGAGAGCCACAGGGTCCCGGGCGGCTCGTGGTAGTAGACACAGGCTCCGCAGACTTTGACGTAGTCTGAGGCAGCACGGGAAGAGGTGTCAGCGGGTCCCGTGCCCATCCTCATTACCACCAGGGTCTGGACCAGTGGTGGGATCCAAAAATTTTAGTAACAGGTTCCCATGGTGGTGGGATTCAAACAGTGGCGTAGCGCCAATGGGGCTGGGCAGGGCACGACGGGGGCATGGCCAGGCATTCCGGGGGCGGGGCATTAATAATTTCTCTGTTGCTGTAAAAAACTCTTACTGTAAAAAAAAAAGTTCCTAATTTCCAGCTGGTATTTTTCTGTCCATAATTTAAACTCATTATAGCAAGTCCTATCGTCTGCTGCCAACAGAAACAACTACTTCTCCTCTAATTGACTGCCTGTCAAATACTTAATACTTTCAAATACTTAATTTTGTTTCTAGAAATCAAAAGAAGGATACTTTCCTTGAACAAGGAACTTTACCATATTTCTAAAACATGTTTTTAAAACAGCCCAACAACAGGGAGAATTATCCCGTTTTCTACCTTCGCTAACCAGCCACATACCCTGTTTCCCCAAATATAAGACATCCCCTGAAAATAAGATGTAGTAGAGGTTTTGCTAAAGTTCGAAATATAAGGCATCCCCCGAAAGTAAGACATAGCAAAGTTTTTCTTTGGAACCATGCCCGACGAACAGAACGCAGAAAAATAAGACATCCCCTGAAAATAAGACATGGCGCATCTTTGGGAGCAAAAATTAATATAAGACACTGTCTTATTTTCGGGGAAACATGGTAGGAAACAACAGGACTTTATGATTTTTGGACCTAATGGAATTTCTAACGGAAAAGCGGACCCAATTGGTAGCCCCCTCTCGGCACACACAAATAATTAGTCACCCACTCTCGGGAACTGGTGAGAACCTGCTGGATCCCACCTCTGGTTGTATCTGTCAAGCCCTGGATCTGTTCCCAATAACCAGCTCAGCGATTTCAATCAGAAGCTTTTATTGACAGACAGCAGTGTGGCCATGTAGAGAGAAAGCCAATACTGAGGTTCTGACTTTCTATAACCCCAATATATGTTCACCCCTCAACCCCCCGCTCCTTCCCAAATGTCCAGGCAGAGCTGTGCTTGGGAAAGCAGTAGCCTTTCACACTTCAAGGCCAGACGCACTGATAAGAATGCTTTCTAAGTCACGACATAGTCCAAGCATGGAGACAGCAAGAAAACGAAAGAAGGAAGAGCAAATTGGTAAAAGACAATTCGGATCCCAGTTAATGGCAGGGGCCCCTGACATATCACAACCAGGGCTGACGTTGGAAAAGTCCTACGAAGCCGCGATTATCCGCTAAATCTTCAAGCATCCAGGCAGGCAAGTCACCATGCGGTCATCACGCCTCTCACAAACCCAACTCTCTACATTTCTAATGATCGAATCGCCCACTACGAGGAGCCCCCCACCTCCCTGAGGGGTATCCTCAGTGCGAGAGGATATCTGATCACCAGCTAAGGAAGGGGTCCCATCGAAGGGAGCATCTTCCTCCACCTCAGACTGGCACCCTCTGTCCCCAAGACCTTCATTCTCCATGACATCTGAAGAGATGTCACCTTGGGAGTGGGACCTGGCTGTTAGGTCCTAATAAAAGGAAACAACTTCTTCACGCAACGTGTGATTGGTGTTTGGAATATGCTGCCGCAGGAGGTGGTGATGGCCACTCACCTGGATAGCTTTAAAAGGGGCTTGGACAGATTGATGGAGGAGAAGTCAACCTATGGCTACCAATCTTGATCCTCCTTGATCTGAGATTGCAAATGCCTTAACAGTCCAGGTGCTCGGGAGCAACAGCCGCAGAAGGCCATTGCTTTCACATCCTGCAGGTGAGCTCCCAAAGGCACCTGGTGGGCCACTGTGAGTAGCAGAGAGCTGGACTAGATGGACTCTGGTCTGATCCAGATGGCTTGTTCTTATGTTCTTAAAAGACGTAACGGGCCCCTATTATTCCTTGGACCCAGCCTGGTTCTCTAAGCTACCCCTGTTGGATTTCCTTGCCGCTCACAGCATCTTTATCTCCGTCAGGTTTGGACCCCGTTTCCCTGCCCTTTCTGATGCCTACGACAGGAAGCTCCGTGCTTTGGCAGCGGAGGTCGCGGGGCACCTTGGATACGCCTCCTTCGTCAAGGAGGGCGTCTACTGCATGGTTGGAGGCCCCAACTTTGAATCCGTCGCGGAGGCCCGGTTGCTGCACTCACTGGGGGCAGACGCAGTGGGTAGGTCAGGCTCTGGATCGGAGACCAAACAACACTCTGGAACCGGCTGGTTCAAAAAGCTTGATTGGAAGAATCAGTAGCCAGCAAAGCCAATTCTGATTTGTCTTTTCCCCAGACCCCAATATATTTCCCGATGCTCATCCCTCCTCCCACCTTTTCCCACGCTTCTCAGTAACAAAGGAATACCCTGTTTCCCCAAAAATAAGCCCTACCCCGAAAATAAGCCCTAGCATGATTTTTTGGGATTTTTGGAGGATGCTTAAAATATAAGCCCTATTCCCAAAAATAAGCCCTAGTTACAGATTTCACGGTGCAGCTGATCTGGTCATGGGTGGGGGGGGGGGGCACAAAATCATGGGGAAAAAATAAGACATCCCCTAACGGAGGGGTCTGCAACCTGCGGCTCTATAGATGTTCATGGACTACAAATCCAATTGGCCGTGCTGGCAGGGGCTGATGGGAATTGTAGTCCATGAACGTCAGTAGAGCCGCAGGCTGCAGGCCCCTGCCCTAACACATCTTTTGGAGCAAAAATTAATATAAGACCCTGTCTTATTTTCGGGGAAACATGGTAGAGAGACAGGACTCCAAGGCCAAAGGTTGAGATAAGCAGCCACCTGGCCTGGGCACCCCTACTTGTTTGTTTGTTTGTTTGTTTGTTTGATTGTTTGATTTCTAAACCGCCCTCCCCCTAGGGCCGTGGTGGCGAACCTTTGGCACTCCAGATGTTATGGACTACAATTCCCATCAGCCCCTGCCAGCATGGCCAATTGGCGAGGGCTGATGGGAATTGTAGTCCATGAACATCTGGAGAGCCGCAGGTTGCAGACCCCTGTTCTAACCTGAGAGGCAGCCTCGCAAAGGAGCCCATTCCATGGGCTTTGGTGCTGCCTGGATTTATACCCCACCTTTTTCAGTTTTGGATTTATACCCCACCTTTTTCTCCTATAAGAAGATTCAAGGTGGCTTACAAACTCCTTTCCCTTCCTCTCCCCACAACAGATCCCTCATGAGGCAGTTGTGGCTAAGAGAGTTAGGAGAGAACTGTGACTAGCCCAAGGTCACCCAGCAGGAACGTTAAGAGTGCGGAAACACATCTGGGTCACCAGATAAGCCTCCACCACTCAGGTGGGGGACTGGGGAATCAAACCTGGTTCTCCAGATTAGAATCCACCTGCTCTTAACCACCACGCCACGCTGGCTCTAGTTGCTGGAAAACAGGAGCTAGCTTGTAGTTGAGAAGCAGCAAGCTCGCAAGCACGTAGGCAGGATGCGTGCCTGTAAGAGAGCTACGACACAAAAATGGAGAGTGTGTTTAAAAACTCTCAGGAATTGTGACAAATTGTGCCCACTCAGTTATAAATACACATTACTTAGTCAATATCTCCAGGAAATCACATCAGGGAGCCTTAGAAACAGTCAGGGAACAACACATATGTACCGTTAGTGTATAAACTTGGGTGCTGTGTGGTTTCCAGGCTGCATGGCCGTGTTCTAGCAGCATTCTCTCCTGACGTTTCGCCTGCATCTGTGGCTGGCATCTTCAGAGGATCTGATGTTGGGAAAACAAGTGGAGTATATATATATCTGTTGGAGTGTACAGGGTGGGTGAAGAAACATTGTCTGTGAGTAACAAAGAAGTCAACCAGGTCAATAGTTGAGGGCATCTGAATAGAAGTATACTTCTATAGAAGGATACTTCTATAGAAGGATATTTCTATAGAAGGATACTTCTATAGAAGGATACTTCTATTCAGATGCTCCCACCAGTGACCTGGCTATCTCCATTGTTATTCCCACGCTATAGACTTCATTGTTACTCACAGACTTCTATTCAGATGCCCTCAACTATTGACCTGGTTGCCTTCTTTGTTACTCACAGACAATGTTTCTTCACCCACCCTGGACACTCCAACAGATATATATACTCCACTTGCTTTCCCAACATCAGATCCTCTGAAGATGCCAGCCACAGATGCAGGCGAAACGTCAGGAGAGAATGCTGCTAGAACACGGCCAGACAGCCCGGAAACTACACAGCACCCAAGTGATTCCGGCCGTGAAAGCCTTCGACAATACAGTGTATAAACTGCCTTTTTGCCCAGTTATTCTTTGAATACACCTTGTGTGTTCCTCTTTATTGCAATAAAGGAGATGCTTTCTTACTGTCCACCCATTTTTATTGGACCTGATGTTTCCCACAAGATCGCTGCACTCTGTGATTTGCTTCCTGTTTCCTTGCAGGAATGAGCACCGCAGCCGAGGTCGTCGTGGCCCGGCACTGTGGGTTACGGGTCTTCGGCCTGTCGCTGATCACTAACAAGGTGGCCAAGGAGTACGAGGCCCAGGAGCACGTCGATCATCTCAGAGTGCTGGAGGTGAGCCAGAGGCGAGTTTCCACCCTCCAGAGACTCCTCGCAGAACTTGTGGGCAGGTTGGAGCCAATCGATAGCAGCGGCGACCCAGAGGACAACAGGACCACGGGCCAGAATGGACTCTGAATGCTCCGGCGCTCCCCTCTAGACTTGGGGACCCACCTGGAGAGGACTAGGTTTGCCAGACTCTAAGTAGATCCACATGACAGTCAGTGAGTAAGGGCACTAGTAGGTTAAACTAACACCCCACTGCACCAGTTACTGGAGGCTCTCTCAAACCCAGTCTATTCCGAATAAATTTGCAAACATCTCATATGGTCTTTAGCCTATCTCTCGACAGTATGATCCCTCATCGGCGCAAAACAAAGACTCCAGATTTTTTTTCGTTTCCATAAATCCTTCTCAATTAATATCTCTTGGTTCCTATATTCTTTTTACCTGTAGTGTATCTGTCACAAATGTTCACACTCCAAAAACCAAGACTTTGTAGCTACACACAGGTGCCACAATAAATATGGAATTTCTTAGGCATTATATGATGGCATTATTTTGTATACGATCAACAAAACGAAAGCAATCTTTTGGGCAATTCACCTCTGGTTAGGGTCGGGAGATCTCCTGAAATTTCAGCTCATCTTCAGTCAGTTCCCCTGGAACCAATGGGTGCTTTAGAGGGTGGACTCTATGGGGTTATAACCAGTGGGATCCAAAAATTTTAGTAACAGGTTCCCATGGTGGTGGGATTCAAACAGTGGCGTAGCGCCAATGGGGCTGGGCGGGGCACGACGGGGCGTGGCCGGGCATTCCGGGGGCGGGGCATTAATCATTTCTCTGTTACTGTAAAAAAAAAAGTTCCTAATTTCCAGCTGGTATCTTTCTGTCCATAATTTAAACTCATTATAGCAAGTCCTATCGTCTGCTGCCAACAGAAACAACTACTTCTCTACTTGACTGCCTGTCAAATACTTAATACTTTCAAATACTTAATTTTGTTTCTAGAAATCCAAAGAAGGATACTTTCCTTAAACAAGGAACTTGACCATATTTCTCAAACATGTTTTTAAAACAGCCCAACAGGGAGAATGATCCCGTTTTCTACCATCGCTAACCAGCCACATAGGAAACAACAGGACTTTATGATTTTTGGACCTAATGGAATTTCTAACGGAAAAGCAGACCCAATTAGTCACCCCCTCTCGGCACACGCAAATAATTAGCAACCCACTCTTGGGAACTGGTGAGAACCTGCTGGATCCCACCTCTGGGTCTCTCCGCTTCCAAACCCCACCCTCCCAAATTTCCAGAAATTCCTCAACCTGGAATTGGCAACCCTAAGTGTGATTCATCTTCCATCTACAGTAGGGGACACTGGGAATGAGTTTATGGAACCGAGAAGGCGGCGGCCCAAAAATGTTTGGGACCCACTGATCCAGTGAATCAGCATCCATGGCTATTAATAAATGTATAATACGATGCAATAAATGCACGTTTATTATGTCAAGATTCTAGGTTCTTAAATATGCAGTTTTGCCTAGTGGTTGCATCCAGGGTTCCCCCCCCCCCCCCGGATGATCGCCAAGAACCAAAGACATGCTGCTTGCAAGGAAGGCCGTAAAGACCTGTCTACAAGAAAAACTTTTCTTAGTTTAGCTCAGCGATTCTCAACCTGGGGGTCGCGACCCCTTTGGGGGTCAAACGACCCTTTCACAGGGGTCGCCTAAGACTCTCTGCATCAGTGATCTCCATCTGTAAAATGGATAAATGTTAGGGTTGGGGGTCACCACAACATAAGGAACTGTATTAAAGGGTTGCGGCATTAGGAAGGTTGAGAACCACTGGTTAGCTGCTTTGCCTTTTGCCATTCCCAAAAGAAAAGGGGTTTTTTTGGGGGGGAGGGGGGAAGACAAGAATCTCCAACAGATTTTAACAAGAAGGCCAATATGGTGTTGTGGTTAAGAGTGTTGGCCTAGGATATCAGAGACACTGATGTATAGCACTACTCTGCTATGGAAGCTTGCTGGTTGACCTTGGGCCAGTCATGTCTTCTCAGCCTAGCCTACCTCGCAGGGTTGTTGTGAGGGTAAAATAAAGACGGGGAGGCCACCGAAAGCCTCTTTTGGTCCCCGGTAGGAAAAAAGGTAGGATACAATTAAGTAAATAAGTAGCAGAGAACTCAATTCCTTGGAGCCTTTTTAAAAGCTACAGGGAGGAACCATGACGAAGCATTTCAGAGTGGGCGGAGCCAGGGGCTTTGCCATTCTCATGTCTGTACAGAACCGAGGACGAGGACATGGAGCCTCCATGTCCAGGGAGGGTCTACCTCTGAAAGTCAGCTGCTGGGGGGCAGTACTGGGAGAAGCTTTTGAGGGGACCCCGCTTGTGACGGGCGTCTGGTTGGCCACTGTGGAAAGCAAGAAGGTGGACTGATGGGTTGCCAAGCTCTAGGTGGCACCTGGAGATCTCCCAGAATTCCAAGTTAGGAGGGTTACCAGCCTCCAAAGGGGACCTGGAAACCTGCCATTTTAGGCTGCCAACCCCCAGGTGAGGCCTGGAGATCTCCTGGAATCACAGCTGCTCTCCAGACAGCAGAGATCAATTGGCCTGCAGAAAAAGGGTTGCTTTGCAGGGCGGAGACTCCATGCGATTGTACTGGGCTGAGGCCCCTCCCCCTTTCTAAACCCCGCCCTCCCCAGGCTCCACCCCCAAATCTCCAGGAATTTCCCAACTTGCAGCTGGCAGAACTATTGCGGTATCCAGACGGCAAATGTAGAAGAGAAATATAAAAATAATAAGAATAAAGCGTAGCCTGTGGTTGCTACTCAGAGAAAGCAACGCGCATGCGCAGGGTGCTCAAGGGAAGGCAGGGAGGGCGGGGCCCGGGTTGAGCGCCCGCAAACGTCGCCTCAGGGGGGCGACCATAAATTCCTCCACTAGTGGTGAGCTGCTCGGAGGCCAGAGCGGTCTGGAGGGAGGAGAACTCGGCTTCAGACAAAAGGT
Source organism: Sphaerodactylus townsendi (assembly GCF_021028975.2). Lineage (NCBI taxonomy): Eukaryota > Metazoa > Chordata > Lepidosauria > Squamata > Sphaerodactylidae > Sphaerodactylus > Sphaerodactylus townsendi. Next base: position 135,437,780 of record NC_059429.1, on the reverse strand, counting down.
GAAATCGAGGCAGCTCCCGGAGGGGCAGGCTGACGATCAAAGCTGGATAAAAAAGAGAACTCCGGTTTTTAGAAGTGCCGTGCACTTTATCGACGGTCCCTTATATCCTTCTTTTTCCTGCGCTGTCTCTTTCGTACGCGAAGCTTCCTCCCTGCCGGCCACTGCGGCTTCCGTAGCCCCGTGGTAACCATGGAGACCGCCGGCCGCGCTTCCCCGCCGGTTGCTAAGAGACGCGAGAGCTCGGAAAAGAGCGGCAGGTAAAGGGGGAGGCGGGAGTTTTTCGATGGTGGAGCCTCCATGTCCAGGGAGGGTCTACCTCTGAAAGTCAGCTGCTGGGGGGCAGTACTGGGAGCGGCCTTTGGGGGGACCCCGCTTGTGACGGACGTCTGGTGGAAAGCAAGAAGGTGGACTGATGGGTTGCCAAGCTCCAGGTGGCGCCTGGAGATCTCCCAGAATTCCAAGTTAGGATTTTGTTAGGGTTTTTAGTGATGTCCAGCTGACAGAGATTGCCTCCCTTGGAGAAAACGGCTGATTTGAAAGATGGACTCTATGGCGTTATATACCCCACTGATGCCCCTCCTCCCCAAATGCCAACATCCCGAAGGGCCACCCCCAAAATCTCATGCTTTGGGAGCACGTGAGCTCCCAAAGGCACCTGGTGGGCCACTGCGAGTAGCAGAGTGCTGGACTAGATGGACTCTGGTCTGATCCAGCTGGCTTGTTCTTATGTTCTCCCTTTCTTTTGCAGTGCTCCCGCGTGGCTCAAAAGATGTCTTCGAAGAATCTCAATTACTTTCCCCACTTCATAAAGGCGGTAAGTCCCCACAACCTAACAGGACACTGAGATGACATCCGTATCTGCCTTGATCGGAAAGATCTGTTTACATGTGATGGAGAAACAAATATCCAAGAGGCCGCCTTCGCATGTTTCCTGCCCCCTGATCAAGCTGGAGTTTATTCTATGTACTATCCTCTGCCATGAATAGAAAGATGCACGTGGAAAGGGAAGCCTGAGGAAGCACATGGGACAGCACACGGGGAGGCAGACTCAAGCAGGTCTTGTGGGGGTCACAGTTGTAATGCTTTGAGCCTGCCAGGATTTGTTAGGGAGTGGTGGTGACCGTATCTGTGGCCTTGCACATGCATGTGTTACGGATCTTTGGATCTGGGAATAAAAGCTTTTTGCTCATTGTGCTGCTAGACAGCTTAACAGAGGAGGTTTGGAGGTGGGTAGTGCCATTTAAGAAGAAGAAGAGTTTGGATTTCTATCCCCCCTTTCTCCCTACAGGAGACTCAAAGGAGCTTACAATCTCCTTGCCCTTTCCACCTCACAACAAACACCCTGTGAGGTGGGTGGGGCTGAGAGAGCTCTGAAGAACTGTGACTAGCCCAAGGTCACCCAGCTGGCATGTGTGGGAGTGCACAGGCCCATCTGAATTCCCCTGATTCCAGGATCGGGTCTGTCCACACTGTAAAAACCAAGTGGAGACTCTTGCTCACATTATACTTGACTGTCCGAGATATGTGGGTATTAGGAATTTCTCTCCTGGGCGGGTCTTAGACAAATCTGAAAGAGACTCTGACAACTCTGTTGTGGAGCTTTTGTTAAATAACACAGAGGCCGTGCTCTTGGAAAAAGTAGCAAAATTTCTTTTACAAGTGACAGAATTTTCTAAGTAATGTCCAATGCTAGATACAGTTTTATCTGTCTGTGTTTTGAATGTACTTTTGATTTGTACTTTAGAAATGTCTGTAACGCTCTGGAGCCTATTTTAGTATGCCTAATAAAGGTTGTTGTATTGAATTCCCCTGATAAGCCTCCACAGCTCAGGCAGCAGAGCTGGGAAAAACCTGGTTCCTCCAGATTAGAATACACCTGCTCTTAACCACTACACCACTGCCGGTTAGACAGATTCTTGGAGGATAGACTTAGAAGTGGCCTCTAACCACAGTGACTAAAAGGAACCTTCAGATTTGGAGGTAGTCATCAACCTCTGAATGGCAGTGCCAGGAGGCAACATGAGGGGAAAATCACTGGTTTCTGTGCCCTGTTTGCTGGCCCTCTGGAGGAACTCGTTGACCACTGTGTGCTAGACTAGATGGACGCACTGGTCTGATCCAGCTTTTCTGATCTTATTAGGGTTTTGGCCTCTCTGCCCTGTCCTTAGTCCTCCAGTGGAACTGCTTGGCCACTGTGTATGACAAGATGCTGATCTGATCTAGCAAGGCACTTCTGGTCTTCTTAAGTCATCTGACAAAGCCCATCTGATGAGCCGGAGTACATACATTGGTTTCCCAGATAGCTGATAGCCCAGAGTGCAACCTCCGCACCCTCTAGTTGCGGGACTGGCTACCATCTCCCCTTAGGGCTCTTCTTAGGCAGTGAAGCATCTTGGTCAGGCTGAGAGGCAAACACTAGATTGCACAGCGTAGAGTAGTTAAGAGCAGGTGCACGCTAATCTGGAGAACCGGGTTTGATTCCCTGCTCTGCCACTTGAGCTGTGGAGGCTTCTCTGGGGAACCAGATTAGCTTGTGCACTCCAACACACACCAGCTGGGTGACCTTGGGCGAGTCACAGTTCTTTGGAGCTCTCTCATCCTGACCTACCTCTCAGGGTGTTTCTTGTGAGGGGGGGAAGGGACAGGAGTTTGCAAGGCCCTTTGAGTCTCCTTACAGGAGAGAAAGAGGGGATATAAATCCAAACTCCTCCTCTTCCTCCACCTCCACCTCTTCTTCTTCTTCTTCTTCTTCTTCTTCTTCTTCTTCTTCTTCTTCTTCTTCTTCTTCTTCTTCTTCTTCTTCTTCTTCTCCAAAAAGGAAGGAAGCGTTTCCGTCAGCCTATTCTCTGGGACCCTGCCCTGAGATCCTTTTCCAAAGAACTGTTCCCCCCCTCCCCTCCCCCCATACACACTTTGGAGAGCCTCTTATTTTTATGCGACGAAATGGCCTCTTTCTTGTGCTGACGTTTAGGATTATAGCCCATGGCAACGAGACCACTCAGAAAAGAAGACGGCCGCGTTCAAGGTTTTGTTGCCATCTGTCAAAAAGAAGGAAACCGCGAAGCCTTCCCCATCTAAGCCCAAAGACAAACCTTCAGGTGAGGAACGCTGCATACTTGCTTTGACCTCTGCCCTCTAGCTTTCCTGGAGAAGCCATTGGTGGCTGAAGCCTGTTTTCCCGGCCCAGAGCAACCTCTGCTCCATGTTTTCCCGAGCTCTCCTTATAAGCGGCAGCCACCAGCAGCTCGCTGCCGTAATTGTCCTGTCGCTGTGGGTTTCCCTTGAGCCATGCCATGGAGGAATAATACAGTTTTTTTGTTTTAGGGAAGAATTCCACGTCAGCTTCCTCTTCAAAACATCCGGGTCCCAGGAGGGAGAAGACTGGTCAACACAGAAGTGAAATTGTGCTCACAAAGGCCATGATTAACATCAGAATCCTGCAGGTATTTGGAGCCAGCCCCCCCCCCCCCCCCTTGCAGATGGCCCACCGTCACTGGCTGTTTTGGACCCAGTTGAAGAAGAAGAAGAAGAGTTTGGATTTATATCCCCCCTTTCTCTCCTGAAGGAGACTCAAAGGGGCTGACAATCTCCTTGCTCTTTTCCCCTCACAACAAACACCCTGTGAGGTGGGTGGGGCCGAGAGAGCTCCGAGAAGCTGTGACTAGCCCCAGGTCACCCAGCTGGCGTGTGTGGGAGCGCACAAGCTAATCTGGTTTCCCAGATAAGCCTCCACAGCTCAGGTGGCAGAGCGGGGAATCAAACCCAGTTCTCCCGATTAGAGTGCCCCTGCTCTTAGCCACTACGCCACTGCTGCTCCCACAGTTGCAGAGTATTTACAGAACAGGCCTTGTTTTTACACACATGAAGCTGAGGTGATGATGTCATTCAAAATATATTGTTCATTTGATTTGGGCAGTTGCTTCTTTTTTCAAAGTTTCAGAGGGTAGCCATGTTGGTCTATAGCAGGAGTGGCCAACCTAGGGCGCTCCAGATGTTCATGGATTCCCATCAGCAGAATTGCAGTCCATGAACATCTGGAGTGCCATAGGAGGGCCACCGCTGGTCTATAGTAAAAGAACAAGATATGAATCAAATACAAATACAAATACAAAACCTTTAATGGCATATAAAGAGTGGTAAAATACAGATTATGTTAAAACCAATTGACTAAAATTTACACAAAGGTTTCACTCTTGATCCAAGTGCCTTTGTTAAAAACCTGGCAACTGATTCAGTAGTGTGGGGATGATGGTCACTAAGCAGGTGTGAAACTATTTCCTTGTCTGATCTCACTGAAAATTTCTTCAAGATGGCCTCGAGAAAAAGCAACCGATAGACTGCCAAATCTTTGCAATGAAGGAGCACGTGTTCAGTTGTTTCGGGTAGGCCCGCTGCACAGGAACAAGTCCTGTTCTCCTGTGGGATGCCAGTCGGTAACACATTTAGCCGAGCAAGCATAAAATATCTGCGGAGATGTGGATTGGTTAAATTACTCATATATTTAGCCATAAAACCCGGCAATGGTGGTGAAATGCCATAAAATGTGGGAGAACAAGTTCTGCAGGCTCCAGCTGTGAGAAGCTGCCCTTCAATGTCAAGAGTACGTTGTTTCAAAACTCCGAAAGCCTGTCTTTCGTCCATCAGTAGGAGTTGGTCAAAAGATACACCTATGTTGTTTATTTGCTTGATAATTTTGGTGTGCCAGGTGGAGTGGAAGTGGTCGCTTAACAGAAAATATGTGAGACTGCCCGGGAGGGCTCTATAATGAAGGCGAAGCCAGTATTTAAACAAAGAGAGCCAAACCCGGGAAAAAATTGTCTTGGCTCCGGTTTCTAAACAAAGAACTTGATACGTGACTGAGTTTGGAAGACCCAATAAACGACGAAGAAACAAAGATTGAACACTCTCTAATTTCTCAGCGGTTTTTGCTCCCCAGATTGGAGCTCCGTAAAGTAATTGTGGCAGTAGTTTTAACTGAAAAACTTCCATTGCGGCAGGAAAAAATTGACCGCCTCTGGTGTGAAAAAATCTGGATATTGCCAACACTTTGATTTTACTTGTATTGAGAGTCTGGTGGATATGAGAGGTCCAGGTTAAGGAATGATGGAAGGTGATTCCTAAATATCTGTATGAATGGACCTGTTCAATCAATGTACCGTTTATTTTCCACGTGCTGAGTTTTTTTGAATTCGAAAAGATCAGCACTTTGGATTTGTTATAATTAATCGACAGGGCACTGTTTGTGCAGTACGTCGCAAAGGCTTGAAGTAGTCTTTGCAGGCCCACCTTGGACCGAGACAGTAACACAGTGTCGTCTGCATAGAGAAGTGCACATGTGGGTCTTTGTCCCAAAATGGGTGCGTGACTTTCAGTCTGAGATAAATGAGGAGCAAGGTCGTTTAAATAAAGATTGAACAGGAGAGGAGCAAGAATACAACCCTGCTTGACTCCCTTGTTAGAAACTATAGGTGAAGTTAGGCGGCCCGCACGATCACAACGAACTTGACAGGTAGTTGAGGAATATAACTGGCGAATAAGAAACAGTAATCTCTGGTCTATTCCCAACACAGTCAATTTTTCCCACAGCTGATTCCTGGGGATAGAGTCGAATGCGCATTTCAAATCTAGGAAAGCCGCAAGGAGTTTCCCACCCTTGGGGTGGCAATATTTCTCCGCCAAATGGTTTAAAACCAGACAATGGTCAAAGATATGAATCCAAAGCTCCCTTCATCAGATACCACCAACAAGATTTGGGGGGGGGGATGAGCTTTCAAGAGTCTGAAGTTAGCTTTGACTCTCAAATGTTTATCCAGGGGTGGCCAACCTATGGTGCTCCAGATGTTCATGGACTACAATTCCCATCAGCCCCTGCCAGCATGGCCAATTGGAGCACCATAGGTCAGAGGCGTAGCGTTTTGCCCCCCACCCCCACCCAATATTCATTTGTGGTTTTTGTATTTTTTAGTGTTTTTTCAGTTTTGGGCCTGCAGGTGATACCCCCCAGGTTTGGTAAAGTTGGGTTCAGGGGGTCCAAAGTTATGGACCCTCAAAGGTGTAGCCCCCGTCTCCTATTAGCTCCCAT